>NC_023755.2:25153988-25227976 GCF_000499845.2 Phaseolus vulgaris
GCGGCCGGCGAGACCACAGGGAAGGTGTATGAAGGCCCCTAACTCGCCAGTTCCAGTAGAGATCGCACTCCCAAGTTAGCTATGCACTGGGCAGTACCATGCATAAGTAACTTAGCCAAAATGAGAGTAGAAGCAGCGCCAAGTCAAGGAGGCTCCAGATGATGGCACGTGTACGACTGGATGCGAGCCACGTGTCCAGGTCTGTAACTGCCAGGAGAGAGAAAACACCAGGTATATAAGAGTTCTCAACAAACTTTCTGAGGTACGCACGTTCAGATTATACTCTTTACGCTTGCGAGTTATAGAGCTACTGTGAGAGAGGATTTGCACGGTTCTTGTTCTCTTAGTATTTGGTGATCGTCACTGACTTGGGCGTTGGAGTGCGATCGGCCGCAGCGGCGCCGCTCTGTTTCTTTGCAGGTTCTTGAGGTGGATCTCGAAGAGGAACGGAGGTTGAAGCGGTGCGCACGTCGATCCTTTGACGAGGCAGTTTCCAGCGTTCGGTCAACAGGCAGGATCATCAGGCGCCCACCGTGGGGCCGTGTAAAACTTGCTCCCATCCACAGCGTGAGTTCTTGGAAGTTTTCGAAGTTTTCTGCGTGGTTGTGTGCTGGTGCAACCATCGTTCGCTGTTTGCTTGAGTTTCGTTCGGTGAATTCGCGTTTTTACCGTTCGTTTGGTTTTCGATCGGTGAGTGAGGTTTTCCTGCTGTTTACGCGTAATTGTTTGGTGGAGTTCGAGTTCTTTCGCTCGTTTGGTTGTCCGCGGGGAAGCGTGGTTTCTGGTGAAGTTGTGGTTTTCTTTGAAGGTTTACGGTGTTCTTGAGTTTTCTTGCGCAGTTTCGCACTGTTTTCTCCGATTGATCGCTGATTCGATCGTGGTTGAAGTGTTGTTCGCTGCATTCTGTGATTCGCTGAGTTCATGAGAAAAATGAGAAGCAATCGTTCAAGTCCAGTTGCGCCCGTCGCTGCGAAGGCGCCGCCGCCATGACCATGGCGCAGATGGCAGAGATGATGCGTTCGTTGCAGGCAACTGTGGAAGCCTCACGCGTAGAGCAGGCGAGAATGCATGAGGACCTGGTCGCCTCTCGCGCCAGGAACGAGGAGCTCAGCAAGGTGACTGAGGAGCTGCGTCAAGCTCTTCAGGAGCAGCAAGGGCGTTCTTCTGCTGAAGAGGTGGCGCCGTCGACGCCACCTCGTGTTTTCCCTATGCCTTTTGTTCAGGCGATTACTGACACGCCTATTCCCACGAGCGTGGTTCCGGTTAAGGCTGTCTTTACCGGCGTGGAGGATCCAGAGGCTCATCTGACCACGTTCCATACGCAGATGATGCTGTCGGGAGGGTCAGACGCCGTCTACTGCAAGATGTTCGTGAGTACGCTCCAGGGAACGGCGATGGAGTGGTTTGTGAGCCTGCCTACGGCCACATAACCAATTTTCAACAGTTCTCGAAGATCTTTGTTGAGCAGTACATTGTGAATAAGGCACCGCCCAGGTGTTTATGATCTGTTTGATATAAGGCAGTACCAGGGAGAGTCCCTCAGAGACTACCTGAATCGCTTTTGGAGCGCAGATGGTCAGATCGCCGGCCAAGGAGAAGAAATGCTGGTCTATGCATTCAAGAAGGGCGTGCAGCCAGGATCATTCTGCGAGGCCTTGATCAGGGCTCACCCCGCGACGTTTGCTGAAGTCAGGCGACTTGCGGTGGCTCACATCGCCGACGAGAGTGAAGTCGCCGAGAAGAGAGGCAGCGTGGCTCCCGCCAGGCCACGCGCCCAGACCAGGATCCAGCCGCAGAGGGTGCTGGAAAACGCGGCGGCGGCCAGGAAGGATCAAGGACTCGCCATCCTTACGATAGGAGAAACAAGGGAAGAAGCCAAGCACGCCAGCAACCAGCACGTTGGGAATACAATCGCCCGCCTAAGCACAAGTTTGTCATGGAATTGGCGGATTCTAATCGCCATTCCTAATATATCTGCTAGGTTGAAAGCGCCTGAGAAGGTGGCGACAAGGTGCTGGGGTCAAAGCCGGATGCCTGGTGTGAGTTCCACCAATGTTTTGGCAACACTTTGGACTCGTGTTTGTCTTTAGGATATCAGCTCAACGATCTGGTTAAGAGCGGGTTCCTAAATGACTATCTGCTGGACAGGAGGACGGGGGGAGCGTCGAGTTCCCAGCAGCAGGTGGGAGAAGCCCAGCAACACGAGATGCCTATCCACGGGGAGATCCACACCATTGCAGGGGGTTTCTCAGGTGGTGGATGCACCGCATCGCAGAGGAAAGAAGTACGCGCGATCGGTGATTACGGTGGATATGTTTGAAGATCACTCGCCGGAAGTGGACATTACGTTCACCAAACAGGATCTTCGGGACGTTGTGCCCCATGACAACGATCCCTAGTTATTTCGTTGGTTACAGCAGGAAGGAAGGTCCACAGAGTTCTGGTGGACCAAGGAAGCTCGACAACGTGATGTTCTGGCCGACTTTCACGCAGCTGGAGTTGCCCCTTGACCAGCTAAGGCCCTATGGAAGGTGCCTATATGGGTTCGCTGGTGACCAGGTGGAGGTCAGGGGGTACATTGAGCTGAGAACCACGTTTACAGATGAGGCTGGGTCGAGGACGGAGAAAATCAAGTACCTCATCGTAAACGCCCCTTCAGCATATAACATCCTGTTGGGAAGGCCCACGCTTAACAGGATAGGCGCCATTCCGTCGACTCGGCACATGAAGGTAAAGCTGCCGTCCATGGAAGGGGTGGTGATCACGATCAAGTCTGATCAGAAAGAAGCGAAAAGGTGCTATGAGAATAGCCTGAAAAACAAAAGATCAGTGAGTTATGTAACAACCACCCCACCTCCCGGTGTGAAGCCCAGATCGACGATACCAGAGGAGGCCGCCGGAAGAGATGTGGAGATGGTGGACGCTGAGCTGGGGGAGAAGAATGCTGGTCTGGAGGAGGAAGAGGAGCGGAATCGCCCTGAGGAAGCGAGGGAGCAGGGAATCGCCAGGGCGGTGATCGCCAGAGAATCCAGGCCAAAACCTGTCGAGCAGTGGCTAGAAAAGGAGATCGGAGGAAAGATCTTCAAGCTGGGAAGATCTCTGGAGGTCGAGCTCCAGGACCAGATCGCCAAGGTGATTGAGCGGCATCTGGACGCGTTCGCATGGTCCGCTTCGGACATGCCCGGGATTGATCCCGACTTCTTGTGCCATCATCTGGCGATGGACAATTTGGTGAGACCGGTGCGACAAAGGAGAAGAAAGTTCAACGAGGAGAGGAGGCAGGCGATCAAGGACGAAACATCAGGGAAGTCCAGTACCCTGAATGGTTGGCAAATGTCGTGCTGGTAAAGAAGAGTAACGGGAAATGGCGCATGTGCGTCGATTTCACCGACCTGAACAAAGCTTGCCCAAAGGATTCGTATCCTTTACCAAGCATAAATGCCCTGGTCGATAGTGCTGCAGGGTGTAAGTTGCTGAGTTTCCTGGATGCCTTCTCAGGATATAATCAGATCAAGATGCATCCCATGGATGAAGAGAAGACAGCCTTCATGACGGAGAGATCGTGCTATTGCTATAAGGTGATGCCGTTTGGGCTGAACAACGTGGGGGCCACGTACCAGAGGCCGATGGATCGAGTACTTGCACCAATGCTGGGAAGGAACGTGCAAGCGTACGTCGATGATATGGTCGTGACCTCGCCGGAAAAAAGCAAGCACGTTGCAGACTTGGAAGAGTTGTTCACGACGATCGCCAAGTTCAGATTGAAGCTGAATCCGGAGAAATGCATTTTCGGCATGGAGGCTGGAAAGTTTTTGGGTTTCCTCTTGACTGAAAGAGGAATAGAAGCCAACCCAGACAAGTGCGCCGCCATCTTGGCGATGAGGAGCCCAGCTACGGTGAAAGAAGTTCAGCAGCTAACAGGTCGGATGGCAGCCCTATCTCGCTTTGTGTCAGCTAGCGGAGAAAAGGGGCATCCCTATTTTCAATGTCTGCGGCGCAATAATAAGTTTGTTTGGACGAAAGAGTGTGAGGAAGCTTTCGTCAAACTGAAGGAGTATCTGGCGAGCTCGCCGGTTCTGTGCAAACCGCTGGTGGGAATCCCTCTCAGGTTGTATTTTGCTGTAACTGAGAGGGCGGTGAGTGCGGTGCTCGCCCAGGATCAAGATCAGGCTCAGAAGCCTATTTATTTTGTGAGCAAGGTGTTGCAGGGCCCAGAAACGAGATATCAGGCCCTGGAGAAGGCTGCGCTGGCTGTGGTGTTTTCGGCGAGGAGGTTGCGCCACTACTTTCATAGTTTCACCATACTGGTGATGACTGACCTGCCCATCCAGAAGGTCTTGAAGAAACCTGACGTTGCGGGAAGAATGGTGAAGTGGGCAGTAGAGTTGTCAGAGTTCGATATTAAATATGAGCCCCGAGGCCCGATCAAGGGGCAAATCTTTGCAGATTTCGTGGTTGAGCTCTCATCAGAGGCGACGCGGGTTGAAGGGGACGATTTCCGTTGGGTACTTTCGGTGGATGGATCGTCGAACCAGCAGGGCAGCGGTGCTGGAGTCATATTGGAGGGACCCAACGGCGTGCTGATCGAACAATTGTTGAGATTTGCCTTCAAAGCCAGTAACAATCAAGCAGAGTATGAGGCGCTGATCGCCGGAATTTTCCTGGCCAAGGAGATGGGAGCTAGGGTGCTGATGGCAAAGAGTGACTCGCTGCTGGTCACGGGGCAAGTAACAGGCGAGTTCCAGGCTAAAGATCCACAAATGGCGGCTTACTTGGCGTATGTGCAGGAGTTAAAGAGTTCCTTTGCCTCCTTTGAAGTAGTACATGTGCCCAGAGAGCAGAATGCCCGAGCTGACTTGCTTGCTAAGCTCGCCAGCTCAGGCAAGGGGGGTAGGCAGAGGACGGTGATTCAAGAAACTTTGAAGACGCCAAGGGCATTTCTAGCAGATCACCTGGTCCTTCAGATAAGCAAGTCGACGGAGAAAGCAGCGAGAAGCCATAAGTCCTTGACGCAAGAAACTCTGAGATCGCCGAGAATTAGAGCATGTCGAGGAGAGAAGGTGAATGTGATGCAGGTCTGCACCACCCATGAGCCAGACACTTGGATAACACAGTACAAGCGGTGCCTGGCAGATGGCCTCCTCCCGCTGGATCCGACAGAAGCTAGGAAGGTAAAGAAAAATTCCAGCAAGTACACTTTGATTGATGGCGATCTGTACAGGTTTGGGTTCACTCACCCACTCCTGGAATGCGTACACGGCGAGAAGTGCACGAGAATCATGGCAGAGCTCCACGAGGGTATATGCGGAAGCCACGTTGGGGGACGAGCTCTGGCCGCGAGGACTCTCCGTGCAGGCTACTACTGGCCATCGATGAGAGAAGATTGCAAGAAGTATGCTCAGTGTTGCAAACAATGCCAACAGCACGCCGATTGGCACAAGGCACCTCCCGAGGAGCTGAAGTCGATCTATAGCCCTTGGCCGTTTCATACTTGGGGAATCGACATCCTGGGACCTTTCCCGCTGGCGATCAGGCAGATGAAGTACTTGGTGGTGGCGATTGAGTATTTCACCAAGTGGATTGAAGCAGAACCAGTGGCCCAGATCACCGCACACAAGATCGAAGGTTTCGTGTGGAAGAACATCGTGTGCCGGTTTGGAGTGCCTAAACGCCTGGTGTCGGATAATGGGACGCAGTTTGCAAGCCACCTGTTGAAGAAGCTTTGTGAAGGGGTGGGAATTCAACAAGTGTTTGCATCCGTCGAGCACCCTCAGACAAATGGCCAGGTGGAGTCAGCTAATCAGGTGTTGTTGAGAGGTTTGAAGAGAAGGCTTGAGAAAGCCAAGGGAAGTTGGGCTGAGGAGGTACCCCGTATAGTCTGGGCGTACCACACCACCGAGCAGTCAGGAACCCATGAGACCCCGTTCAGCTTGGTCTAGGGGTGTGATGCCATGATTCCAGTGGAGATCCAGGAGAGCTCGCCGAGATTCCAGAACTTCGTAGAGGAAGACTCGAATGAAGAGAGAAGGCTGAACCTGGATCTACTGGATGAGGTCAGGGAAGAGGCGAGGTTGAAGGCTGAAGCTGTGAAGAGGAGGATCGAACGAAGATACAACTCAAAGGTGATGCCAAGGCAGTTTAGAGAAGGCGACTTGGTGATGAGGAAGGCCCACCAGTACGAGATGGAGAATAAACTGTCACCCAAGTGGACTGGACCGTTCAGAATAACCGAGGTGCTCGGGAACGGCGCCTACCGCTTAGAGACGCTGGAAGGAGGGGCGATTCCTCGCACCTGGAACGCCACACACCTGAAGTTGTACTATAGTTAAGAGCTTTGTAAGTAAAGACAAACACAAAGTTATATTAAAATGTCTCTGATGAAACAGTTTGAAGGGGGCACTCTTTTTTCCCTAAGGAGGGTTTTTAATTAGGCCACCCAATAAAAGAAGAGTTTTCGAAGTATGAGGCGTTTTCTGGTTGCATGTTTGCTGTTTTCCAAAAGTTTTGAAGAAAGACCTTGTCACTTGTAAGTGATTTAAGGCAAGAAAAGATATATCGCATGCTTTCCAGTTAAAGTTTTTAAGTCCTCATCGTTTTTCGGCGATTGGAGGCATCAGTTAAAGTTTTTAAGTCCTCATCGTTTTTCGGCGATTGGAGGCACCAGTTAAAGTTTTTAAGTCCTCATCGTTTTTCGGCGATTGGAGGCACCAGTTAAAGTTTTTAAGTCCTCATCGTTTTCCGGCGATTGGAGGCACCAGTTAAAGTTTTTAAGTCCTCATCGTTTTTCGGCGATTGGAGGCACCAGTTAAAGTTTTAAAGTCCTCATCGTCTTTCGGCGATCGGAGGCACCAGATGAAAGACCTCAACGCCCTCGCGCGTTCTGAGGCAAGTTAAAGACCTCCTCGTCGTCGAGCGAGTGTAGGCGAGGAAGAGTAAAATGTCCTCCGTGTTTCTGGGGGCGAGAAGATGTAACCCCTGGGGCAATGTAGAGGCGCCAGTAAAAGTCCTCCGTGTTTCTGGGGGCGAGAAGATGTAACCCCTGGGGCAATGTAGAGGCAAGATAAAGACCTCCTCGCCGTCGAGCGAGCGCAGGCGAGAAAGAGAAAAGGTCCTCAGTGCATCCAGGGGGGAGGAGATGTACACCCTGGGCAAGTTGAGGCACCAGATAAAGTCCTTCTCGCCGATGAGCAAGTTCAGGCAAGTTAAAGACCTTCTCGCCGATGAGCGAGTTCAGGCAAGTTAAAGACCTTCTCGCCGATGAGCGAGTTCAGGCGAGTTAAAGACCTTCTCGCCGATGAGCGAGTTCAGGCGAGTTAAAGACCTTCTCGCTTACATGCGAGCTTAGGCAAGATAAAATCCTTCTCGTCTCGAACGAGTTCAGGTATGGTGCAGAGGGTGGAAGAAGTTTGGAAGTTGGCTAAGGTAGGTTCGAAGAGAACGCCTAGTTAACCGGTCTTTTGTTCTGAAGTTCAGGGGGGCAAAGAAGGATCCCAAAAGGCGTTTCTACCCCAGATAAAGAAACTATTGCCAAAGCATGAGGCCAGAAAGAAGCTGATATTACCAAGAGTTCTTGGCGATCGGGAAGAGTTCAAACAGCGGCGAGAAGGTTGAGAGACCTGTTTGATAAGGCAGGTCGAGTGGGACGGTGTTTTGAGCCAGTAACTGAGTTACAGTTCGTTGCTTGAGGGATATTCTTACGATAAGGTTAGTTGCCTTAAGTGTACAAGTTGGTTAAAGTGATTATTGCTTAAAGTTTGAAGTGGTTCGAAGCAGTTAAGTCAAAAGTCGTGTTTGCAAAATCATTAAGTTAAATCCGATAAAGTTAAACATGCAAAGAAGGTTAAAGCGCTTAAAGAAGTCAGGAGAGGGAATACCCAAACTTTGTCATTAAGATAAGTATCTGTTAAAGGCACATATACACGAGTTTATTACAGAATAAATACAAGGGAAAACACGAAGGTAGTAGATGAAGAAGAGTTGATTAGTCTTCAGCAGGAACGACTTTTCCATCTACTACTTCATTGTTCAGCGACACCAGGCTGAGATCCAGGTCGGGGAATAGGCAAGCGAATTGTTCCCGCGCAGCTTCGAATCCAGCAGCCAGAATCTGAGCAGAGTTTAGCTTGAGTTCTTCAATTTGCCCCTGAAGTTCCTCGATCCGCTTCTTGAGGTCTTCAGTTTGCTCTTTCAGCTCTTTATTCTGCTGCTCCAGCTCTTCAACCTGTTTTTTGAGTTGTTCGTTGGTCTCTTGAGCCTGGAGAAGGTCTTCAGTAACCTTCTTGGATTCCGTTTGTGCTTGGGCCAACTCAGCAGCCACCTTTCCCTTCTCTTTGTTAGCCTCGACGAGATCAGCCATGGCGTCGTCCCTCGCCTTTTCTACTTGCCCAAGTAGTTTCTCTCGGTCGATCGACCTCTGCTCCAGTTTTTGCACCTTAGCGGCGTCAGCTTTCATGAGAGCCTCCAGGTCGACTGTCCTGGCGCGAAGAGGCACGATCTTGCTCTCCAGCTCGACCTTCTCTTGGGCAAGTTGATGCACTTTGTGGCGAAGGTCAGTGGCCTCCTTGCGCGCCAGCCTGAGCTCGGTATTCATTGCATCCTCCACTCGGGAGTGTTCGATTTCTGCGAGCGTCAGGCTGAAAGACAACTTCTCCACCTCGACCCTCATGGTGCTGTTTTCGGTTTTGAGGTTGAAGAGGTCGTCTTGGAGCCTCCTGGTTGAGCCTTCCACAGCCCTGGTTATGATCGCCGGGATATCCTCTGCTATGGTTTTCAGCTTGGCAGTTAGAGGCTCCCACATCCTTGTGACCTCCAGAGGGAGGTTTGCGGCTTGGAGAGGCACCAGGTGGGCTTGTTGTGGGTTCTCGCCGCCACCTTCCTTAGCAGGTTCTTCAGTAGGTGCTTCCTGGCGTGGCGACGGAATCGGGGATTCGGTGATCAGAATCGGAGAGGTATGAGCAACCTCATCCCCGATTGGAGCATCTTCTGCAGCTGAAGCGTTTGAAGGGGGGCCCCCTCCAGCTGACACATATGGCGTAGAGGCGCTAGGGGGGTCCTCCAGGAAGTTTGGCTCTTGGGCCTCAGCTGCAGGTGGCGCGGTGGCCAGTGGAACCGCTTGGACTGGAGAGGCAGGAGCCTGTGGGGGTGGCGATGATGGAGGAGGAGCAGGCGTCGACGGAGGTGTTGAGGTTGGAAGAGGGGGTGGAGCAGGCGGTGAGGAAGGTGCCACCCTCTTCCTCTTTGAGACCAAACCGTCCTCGGTGGCCTCATCATCTTCTTCCTCTTCCTCACGGATCACCTGAGGAGCTTTCCTTTTAGTTCGCTTGAGGACCATCTTCTTGCGTTGGGCGGGTTCCTTGGGTGGTGATCGCCCTTGAACAATGGCGGTCTCCACCACCGAGTTGGGCACCGTTTGGGAACCTGTCGCCAACCTGTGGTTTCGGGCGAGCGCCTTCAGTTCAGCGAGCATGCTTTTGCCCAAACTGTTGTCTGCATTGAACAAGAATACAGGGGTTAACTCAAAGAAAAAAGATGAGTGCATGAGGTAATAAACAGCAAAGCAGGTGGTATGTGCAGGAAAGGTAAAACCAAAGTCTTGTGCATAACGCACAAGACGCCCAGGAACAGCTAAACAAGAAGCAGTATCAAAGCAAGAGTTTAATGTCCTAACCTATTCGAATTTCTAGCTGATCTTCGTAGAATTCGAAGCATATCAAGGTGGTGGTAAGGAAAGTTATATTGGCGTCCGCCACCTTTTTCCAGAAGAGACAGAGGTCTCTGTCCAATGCTCCCATGCTGTCAGGACTTCTGGGCCTCCTGAAGCAGCTCTTGGACTCCTTCTTCCCCTTGTCCACCCAGTACAAGGGGAAGCCATCGAGAAGGGAGGCGTCCTTGTCGTTCGCACGCACTTGGATGAATTTCCCCTTCCAGTCCTTGTAAGATTGCTGGAAGATGGCAAAGATGGACCTCCCAGCAATCGCGTTCAAGCTGACCCACAGGCGGTCTCCTGGGTGCTTGGCTTCGAAGAGGAATAAGAACACGTCCACCGACGCGGGCAACCCCAGGTGGTCGCACATTACTTGAAAAGCTCGAACAAACGCCCAGCTGTTGGGGTGAAGCTGGGCGGCGGCAATGTTGAGCTCGGTTAGGAGTTCCCTCTCAAATCAGGTGAAAGGGAACCTGAGCTTGACCTTCTTGAATAAAGTCGTATAGACAAAGCAGAAGGGCCCGTCGACGCTTACTTTGTCATCAGCACAAACAGGCAGATCGGGGGGGCAAGGCAGCACCATCATCTTCTCGTCGTGCTCCTTGTGAAACGATTGATAGATCTCGTCCCCCTTTGTCAGCCGCAAAACTGCTCCCGCAGTGTTCACAGAGGATGTCTCCCTCAGAAGGGTCGAGTTGGCCCAGGGATACAAAGTTTTGAAGTCTGGCAGGGGAACGGGGGCTCCTCCAGCGTTAGGTGGAGTCGCCTGGGCCAGGACAGGTTGGGAAGACGCAGGCCTCTCAGCCTGCAAAGATGAAGCGCCACGAACTTGTATTGGGTCGTGTGTTTGTGAAGGAAGGTTTCGTGCTGAAGGAGGAGGGTTCGGGGTAATCTTTGTGCGAGTCATGATAGCAGCTGCAAATGAAGAAGAAAGGAAAAATGATCAGGGGGTTACAGAGGCTGACTCGATCATAGAAGGAAGGTGAAAAACGAACGAATGTAGGTTCGTTGCGACGATTGACGAAGCCCTAAGTTACGCAGAAGGAGAAATGGAAAAACAACCCACAGCGTATGCACCAGGCAGTTACAGGATGATGCGAATCGATGAAAATGCAAGAAAAACCAGCGGATGAGGGAAAGTAGGTACCTTTCGATGATCAGAAAGACGATGGAGGAAGATGGTGATCTAGAGCGTTGGAGAGCGTTGAGAGTTTTCGCAGAAGGAAGTTAGAGCGTTGCAAGCACGAAGAAAGTGATGGAACAGTGTGAAGTGAAAATGGGTTTAAGAATTTTTTCGAAATGGGTTTAGGAAGCGCAAACGGCAACTGAAGAGAGCCGTTGATGAAGCCACGCGTCGAGCGATGAGTGAGGGGTTTGGTGGAGCGTCAGAGCAGCAGAAGGTACAACCGCTTGGAATTCTGCGTCAGTGCCACGTAGATCGGTGTTGACGGAGGCTCTTTCAGTCTTTTCGCTAGACAAGTCTTCGCTTAAGACTGGGGGGCTTGTGTACCGCCCTGGTGGTCAGGAGTGATGACGTGGCATCCTGCTACAGTATAGGCGTGTTGGCAAGGCGCCAGGTTGGCAAAAGGGAAGGAAGTCGGGGGGCTCGTGTAGTCGCCAGTTGTTATATTGGCGTGTTCCGATTTCCAGCTTACCAGAATCGGCGATCACCAGGTTAAAGATGAAGTCGCCAGATGTAGACCCAGGCGACCAAGCAGTTGGAGATCGCCGGAGAAAGCACATCGCCAAAGATGAAAGAGAAGCAGATTATGAAGGCGGCCGGCGAGACCACAGGGAAGGTGTATGAAGGCCCCTAACTCGCCAGTTCCAGTAGAGATCGCACTCCCAAGTTAGCTATGCACTGGGCAGTACCATGCATAAGTAACTTAGCCAAAATGAGAGTAGAAGCAGCGCCAAGTCAAGGAGGCTCCAGATGATGGCACGTGTACGACTGGATGCGAGCCACGTGTCCAGGTCTGTAACTGCGAGGAGAGAGAAAACAGCCAGGTATATAAGAGTTCTGAACAAACTTTCTGAGGTACGCACGTTCAGATTATACTCTTTACGCTTGCGAGTTATAGAGCTTACTGTGAGAGAGGATTTGCACGGTTCTTGTTCTCTTAGTATTTGGTGATACTGTCACTGACTTGGGCGTTGGAGTGCGATCGGCCGCAGCGGCGCCGCTCTGTTTCTTTGCAGGTTCTTGAGGTGGATCTCGAAGAGGAACGGAGGTTCGAAGCGGTGCGCACGTCGATCCTTTGACGAGGCAGTTTCCAGCGTTCTGGTCAACAGGCAGGATCACACGTCAACCCTCACGCCCGTGGAGAGGCTCACTTAGTGACGCCGTATCGTCCACGGGGCGTTTCTGATACCGAAAGGTCCTTTCTTTGATCCTTAACGCTCGGCGCCCACACCTAAGGAGAGGACTGCTACAGCAGCACCGTATCGTCCCCGGGTGTCTAAAACGCTGAGTGCTATGGGGGGGGGGTCTGTTCCCTCCATGGTCTTTCCTTCCCATAGGTATCGGGGAACGCCCTGCCAGTGATTTGCTGGCGTTTGGCGGTCTCGTCTCCCTCCACAGTCTTTCCTACCTGTGGGTATCGGGGAGGCGACGCCTGTGACTAACTTTGCCTTCTTTGATTTCGTCTCCCTCCACAGTCTTTCCTACCTGTGGGTATCGGGGAACGCCCTGCCAGTACTTCGCTGGCGTTTGGCGATCTTATCTCCCTCCACAGTCTTTCCTACCTGTGGATGTCGGGGAAACAACGCCAGCAACTGACTCTGCTTCCTTCACTTTCGTCTCCATCCACAGTCTTTCCTACCTGTGGGTATCGGGGAGGCGACGCCAGTTGGTATTTGGGTTGGCGACGCCCGTGACGTCTCACGCTGGTGTCGCCCTTCACATCCTTCCGGGCGACGCCTCGGGCGTTACCTTTACTTCGACATTGATTTTGATTCTTGCCTTGGTCGATGCCTGATGGCAGCGAAGAGCCCAAGGCTTTGTCTGTGCCATCCACGTGGCGCTCCTTGTATAGCTGATGGGACGTTCCGTCATTCGACTTGATCCACGTGGCGCTGCTTGTATGGTTGATGGGGCATCTAGTCATTCCGTTTTCTGACTCCTGCTGTACCCCTGACTCACTTTCGACGGTGCATCGTACCACTGGATATTCTGCTGATACGACGTTTTCTGATTTAAACCAGTGGTGCCAGCGTCATCCTTTCATCTTTTGCCACGTGTATCAATCGTGCGGTGCATCCATTCACGTCGTTTGGCGCTCTAACCGCTTTATTTAACTCTTCAAGCTCTGGAACTATCTTCATCATTTTCTCACTCTTCATAACCTACTTGCGTTCTTTCTTCTTGCACCCTTTCTTCTCTGTCGGAGGTTCGTTCTAGCCTTCGCTCCCCTCACTCAACTCTTGCATTTCTGGCCGTCCTGATCTTGTTAGAGAATGTCATCTCACGCTGCTTCCTCGAGGGTTCGCCCCAAAGACTTGTACCCTTGGGCTTCGAATGAACTTCTTGACGAATGTTCATGCTTACTCTCTACCAGGGCCATACGGGAGCACAAAGGGGAGTCATGTTCCTATGACCACCGGGCCTTCGCGAGGAGGCATGACGACGACATCGCTGTGCTCCCCTGCACTCTAGGGGAGCCAGTATGTGGAGACGAACGGGCCAACGACGGGGTCCCTTTCTTTTACTTTTACCAGGTGGTGTTCAAGACCATCGGGGTGCGCTTACCCTTCTCCTGGTTCGAGAAGGAACTGCTGACGGAGATCAGCGTTGCTCCGGCCCAGTTATACCCCAACAGCTGGGCCTTTGTCAAAGCCTTCGATGTTCTCTTCGGGTTTTTAGGTTGTGCACCCTCTGTTGACCTCTTTCTTCACTTCTTTGAGGTGAAGAGGCAGAGACACAACCTCTGGGTAACTCTCAGCAATGTACCCGGAAGAGTTCTCTTCACACCCTTTCAAAGCTCGTTCACGGGGTGGAAAGGCCGGTTCTTCAAGATCTGCCGTACTGATCTCGTTCCCGACGCCCTGGATGGGTTTCCGCTGTACTGGGTGAGAGAGGAAAAGGTCCTCAAAGCCAAACCCCTCAAGAATCTGGCTCCAAGTGATCAAATAGCTTGCCGAATTCTTGCTGAGGCGGGAGGTTTTGACTCTGCTACGGTGATCAGCCTGGAGTTCAACGCTGGGACTCTTGAGAAGTACATACGTAAGAACCACTGCCTTAGGAAACTCGACCTTCGTTACTTTCTAACTGTGCCTGTCTTTCTTCATGGTGCCTCTAACGCGTCTTTTCCCCTGGTGCAGGTTCGAAGCTAAACAAAGAAAAGAGGACACGACTTACTCGAGCGCTGCGGGCTGGAAAAGAGGCTTCGCCTTCCTCCAGTGGTGACTCCGATGAGCGTTGAGAAATGGCTTGTTCGTGTTTTTGCATGATTTGTAGCGTTTGCTTCGTTTGTGCTGTTCCCATTGTACTGAACATTGCTTGTAACAACAATTTTTCAATGCCATACTTGATTTTTGTAACGCTACTTTACTTTGCATATGCTTCATGTACTGCGCGCTTTCTTTTCGTCTCGTTCTTCCAACGATGCATGCTTTCACTTGGGCGACGCCTGCTCAGGGCGACGCCCTTAAGTAGGTGGCGCCTTCGTTCTGGGCGACGCCATGACCTGGGCGACGCCTTCTTTCTTGGCGACGCCATGGCCTAGGCGGCGCATCACATTACTTCTAACAAGGAAAGATAAAGGCTGAAAACCAAGGCACTTCTTTTTCTCAACTGGTTTTTCCTTTTATTAGGGTGACCTCGTTAAAAAACCCCCGAAAGGGAAAAAGAGCGTCCCCTTCAACTAAATTGTTACATACTGCTTACATAAGTCAACTGAAATAAAATTTTAAGTTGGCTGCATTCCAACTGCGTGGGATAGGGCCTCCATCTAAGGTCTCCAGGTTGTACGAACCATTGCCCTTAGCCTCAGTAACCCTGAAGGGTCCAGTCCACTTGGGAGACAGCTTATTCTCCAACTCGTATGGGTGGGCTTTCCTCATCACTAGGTCGCCCACCTGAAACTGTCGCAGCTTTACCTTAGAGCTATATTGCCGCTCTACTCTTCTCTTCATCGCTTCAGCTTTTATTCTAGCTTCTTCCCTGGCCTCTTCTAGCAGATCCAGGTTTACCCGCCTCTCTTCATTGGACTCCTCCACCACAAAGTTTTGAAAACGTGGTGAGCTTTCATGTATTTCTACTGGAATCATCGCGTCCGACCCGTAAACCAAACTGAAAGGCGTCTCCATAGTAGAGGATTGGGGGGTGGTGTGATAGGCCCATACGATCCTTGGTACCTCTTCCGCCCACGCCCCTTTGGCTTTCTCCAACCTTCTTTTTAACCCCCTCAGCAGAACTCTGTTTGCCGATTCTACCTGCCCATTAGTCTGGGGGTGCTCAACTGATGCAAACACCTGTTTGATTCCTACTTCAGCACACAGATTTCTCAACTGCTGACTGGCAAACTGGGTCCCGTTGTCAGATATCAGGCGCCTGGGTACGCCAAAGCGACACACAATGTTTCTCCACACGAAATGCTGTACCTTATGCGCCGTGATCTGTGCCACGGGCTCTGCCTCTATCCACTTAGTGAAGTATTCGATGGCGACGATCAGATACTTCATCTGCCTGATTGCCAGTGGGAAAGGGCCCAGGATGTCAATTCCCCATGTGTGGAAAGGCCACGGGCTGTATATGGACCGCAACTCTTCTGGCGGCGCCTTGTGCCAGTCGGCGTGCTTTTGGCATTGCCTACACCGCTGGGCGTGCCGTGTGCAATCCTCTTTCACTGTTGGCCAGAAGAAACCTGCGCGTATTACCTTGGAAGCTAAGGACCTTCCTCCTACATGGCTTCCGCAGATGCCTTCGTGTAGCTCCGCCATTATCCTGGTGCACTCATCGCCACTGACGCATGTTAGGATAGGGTGAGTGAAGCCGTGCCTGAACAGCACCCCATCCACCAAAGTATATCTTGCGGCATTTCTTTTGACTTTTTTACCCTCTTCAGGGTCCACTGGAAGAGCCCCATCCGCCAGGTATCGTTTATAGGGCGTCATCCAGGTGTCTCCCTTGGACAAAACGCAGACCTGCATCTGCTCTTCTTCAGGCATACCCGCGTATATGCTGATGCGGGACGCCCTCTGCGTATCTTGGGTCAAAGAGGAATGACTCCTCGGCCTTCCCCTTGATGTATAAACCTGGAGGACATCCACCCTGTTGTCTTCCACGAAACGACGCGGAGCTTTGAGGGTTTCCTGGATCACTGTCCTCTGTCTACCCCCCTTGCCTGAGCTGGCCAGCTTTGCGAGCAGGTCAGCTCTGGCATTCTGCTCCCTCGGGACGTGTATCAACTCAAGAGCGTTGAACGCCCCTCTCAACAACTGGACGTATTTTAGATACGCCGCCATCTGTGGGTCCTTCGCCTGGAACTCACCCGACACCTGCCCCGTAATCAACTGAGAGTCGCTCTTCACCAGGAGGTTCTGTGCGCCCATCTCCTTGGCCAAGAGCATTCCTGCTATAAGGGCCTCATATTCTGCCTGATTGTTACTTGCCTTGAAGGCGAAACGCAAGGCCTGCTCGATCAGTATGCCGTCGGGTCCCTCCAAGACTATTCCTGCACCGCTCCCTTGTTGGTTTGAAGAGCCATCAACCGAGAGCAGCCACTGCGAACTCGCTTCCACCTCTTGCTCCGCTCCGGGCGAAAGTTCTGCTACAAAATTTGCGTACACCTGCCCTTTGATGGATCCTCTAGGCTCGTACTGGATGTCGAATTCTTACAGTTCCACTGCCCAACGTACCATTCTTCCTGCCACATCAGGTTTCTGCAGCACTTTCTGTATAGGGAGATTGGTCATCACCACCACCGTAAAAATGTGGAAGAAATGACGGAGCCTCCTAGCAGAGAACACTACCGCCAGCGCCGCCTTCTCTAGTGCTTGGTACCTCGTCTCAGCCCCCTGTAAGGCCTTACTTACGAAGTAGATGGGCTTCTGACTCTGGTCCTGCTCTTGGACCAACACAGAACTGATGGCCCGCTCCGTTACAGTAAAATACAGCCGGAGGGGCACGCCCGTTACCGGCTTGCAGAGGACCGGTGGCGTCGCCAGGTACTCCTTCAGCTTAATGAAAGCCGCTTCGCATTCATCAGTCCATGCGAAGCGACTATTTCTCTTGAGGCACTGGAAGTACGGGTGCCCCTTTTCTCCTCCGGCGGAAACAAACCTCGAGAGCGCCGCCATCCGCCCTGTCAACTGTTGCACCTCCTTTACCGATGTCGGGCTCCGCATGGCGATAATAGCCGTACATTTGTCGGGGTTCGCCTCTATCCCCCTCTCGGTGAGCAAAAAACCCAAGAACTTACCGGCCTCTACCCTGAAGACACACTTCTCGGGGTTCAACTTGAGGCGGTATTTGGATATTGTGTTGAACAACTCCTCCAGGTCTGCCATGTGCTGCACCCTATTCTGCGACGCCACCACCATGTCGTCCACATAAGCGTACACATTCCTCCCAAGCATTGGCGCCAGGACCTTGTCCATTAGCCTCTGGTACGTGGCGCCCGCATTTTTCAGCCCGAAGAGCATCACCTTATAGCAGTAACTGCATGTCTCAGTCATGAATGCAGTCTTGCTCTCGTCTCTTGGGTGCATCTTGATTTGGTTGTACCCTGAAAAGGCGTCCAAGAAACTTAGCACCTTGCTGCCGGACGCACTGTCTACTAAGGCGTCGATGCTGGGCAGCGGATACGAGTCCTTTGGGCATGCCTTATTCAGGTCCGTGAAGTCAACACACATCCTCCACTTTCCGTTCGCCTTTTTCACCAAGACGATGTTAGCGAGCCACTCAGGGTACTGAATCTCCCTGATGTGGCCAGCGCTCAGCAGCTTCTGCGTTTCGTCTTTCACCACCTGTTGTCGTTCCTCATTGAACTTTCTCCTTCTCTGACGCACGGGGCGGACCGTGGCGTCCATGCTGAGGTGGTGACACAGGAAATCGGGGTCGATGCCTGGCATGTCCGAAGCGGACCATGCGAAGGCGTCCAGGTGGCGCGAAATCACTCCTGCCACCCCCTCCTGTTCTTCTGGGCTTAGCGAACTTCCTAACTTGAAAGTTTTGCCGCCAATCTCCCTTTCTATGGCGTTAGCTGCAGGCTGCTCCCTGCTATCATCTTTGACGGGCGCCGCCTCTTCGACGGGCGCCGCCTCTTCCGCGAGCGCCGCGTCGTCAGGGCCTTCCTCCATTGGCACATCTGCTTCAGGCATCGCCCTCTCCGCTATGGCCTCTTCAGGCGTCAGCCTAGCGGGCGTCGCCTCAATCATCGTCGCGTCCACGCTCGGCGGACGTTCATACACCATGAATACGCCTCTCTTCGTTTTCAGGCTGTTTTCATAGCATTTCCTCGCCTCCTCCTGGTCTGACCTGATGACTATAACCCGGCCACTGAGGTCCGGCAGCTTCATCTTCATGTGACGGGTGGAGGACACCGCACTCAGACGGTTTAACGCCGGTCTGCCCAGCAGAATATTGTAGGCAGAATTAGCGTTCACGACGAGGTACCGGATGCTCTCGGTACGGGAGGCCTCTCCGTCTGTGAACGTAGTCCTCAACTCCAGGTACCCCCGGACTTCTACCTGGTTATCCCCGAACCCATACAAACATCCCGTATAGGGACTCAGCAGATCGGGGGACAACCGTAACTTATTAAAGGTCGACAGAAACATGACGTCTGCCGAGCTTCCTTGATCAACAAGCACTCTGTGGACCTTCCTTCCAGCTGTGACGACTGAGATGACAACGGGGTCGTTGTCGTGGGGTACCACATCTCTGAGGTCTCTTCTTGTGAACACAATATCTGACTCCCAAGGCTCCCCCGAGAGCCTTTCTTCGATTGAATTCACTCCCCTCGTGTATTTCTTCCGCTGGGAGGCGGTGGGTCCTCCGCCGGAAAAACCTCCAGCAATGGTGTGGACCTCGCCAAGCACAGGCATCTCGTGGGCTGGCTCCTCTGCCGGCGGCGGCAAGGTGGCGGTCGTTGTGGAATCTGTGACATAATCTTTCAAAAACCCAGTTCTCACCAGCTCATCTAGCTGGTAGCCCAACGACAGGCAATTATCAATTTGGTGCCCGAAAGCCTCGTGGAATTCGCACCAAGAGTCTTTACGAGGCCCTAACACCTTGTCGGTCTTCGCCGGTCGCCTCAGCCTCTCAGCTATGTTGGGCACGGCGATCAAATCCTTCAACTCAACCACGAAGTTGTACCTCGCCGGTCTTGCTCTTTCTCTGGCAGGGCGTTCGCCTCCTGCTGGGCCCCGGGGCTGGGGTTTTCTGGCCTCGTAGGGGCGTCTCGCCTCTGGCTTCTTTTTTCCCGTCGTGGTCTCATTGACTCTGACGGGTTGAACTCGCGCCAGTCCCCTCGGGCGTGAGGACACGGCGCTGGTGCACTTCACACATACCTCCCCTTCCGAAGCAATATGCTCTACCGCCCTGCGCCGTAATTCAGCGAAAGTCCTAGGGCGATTGCGGATAATGGATTCTCCGAAGGGGCCGGGGCACACGCCTTTCACAAACGCGTACACGATCATAGGCTCCTCTGTTGTGCCAACCTTCACGACCTGGGCCCCGAAGCGATTGATATACTCCTTCAGGGTCTCCTCCTGATACTGCTTTACGTCGAACAGATCATAGGAGACCGGCGGCGGGGCCTTGTTGGCTAAGTACTGTTCTCGGAACAATCGCGACAATTGGCGGAAAGATGTGATATGACCTTCTGGGAGGCTAATGAACCAGTCCATAGCCATCCCGGTCAGGGTGCTCATGAAGAGCTTGCACTTGGCAGCATCAGAACCGCCTATCAGGACCATCTGCGTGTGAAATGCAGCCAGGTGCGTCTCTGGGTCCTCCATCCCGGTGAAGATCACCTTGGGTCCCGCGAACGTGTTTGGGATCGCTGCGTCTAGGATCTCCTGTGAGAAAGGAGTGGAAAACTCCCTTGGTGGGGAATGGTTCTCCATCTCGTCATGCCTAGGCCGCCTCCTATCGTTTCTAAGGCCCTGGCGCAACTCCTCATTCACACGGTGGAGCTCTTCGTTCCGCTCATGCGAGGCGTCAAGGTCTGCCTGCATGCGTTCCTGCTCCATTTTCAAATTTGGAAGAGATAGGATGGGTGCATTGGTGAGTTGAGCTTTTAGCCTTTGAAAGGCTTGCTCATGCTTTTCATTTCAACAAAATGCAACATCTTTTTTAACAAGTTCATTCAAAGGAGATGCTAGGCTAGAAAAATTAGGCACAAACCTTCTATAGAAGCTAGCTAACCCATGAAAACTTCTTACATCACTTACATTTTGTGGAGTTGGCCACTCTCGGATGGCTTTGATTTTCTCGGGATCTACATGTACCCCCTTATTGTTTACTATGAAGCCTAGGAAGACTACACTATCTACACAAAAGGTACACTTATCCCTATTTGCAAAAAGACTATTTTTTCTAAGAACTAGAAGAACTTCCCTAAGGTGACTTAGATGGTCTTCTAGGGTTTTACTATATACTAAAATATCATCAAAATAAACTACTACATATTTACCTATACAATCCCTCAAGGTGTGATTCATAAGCCTCATGAATGTACTTGGGGCATTAGTAAGCCCAAAGGGCATCACCAACTACTCGTATAATCCAAATTTGGTCTTAAAAGCGGTTTTCCACTCATCACCCTCCTTGATTCGAATTTGGTGATATCCACTCTTAAGGTCAATTTTGGAGAATGGAGTTGACCCATGCAATTCATCAAGCATATCATCAAGCCTTGGAATTGGATGCCTATACTTGATGGTGATGTTGTTGATTGCTCGACAATCACAACACATGCGCCATTTTCCATCTTTTTTTGGCACCAACAAGACAGGTACAACACAAGGGCTTAGGCTCTTTTGAACCCAACCCTTCTCCAACAAGTCTTGAACTTGTGATTCTATCTCCTTAGTTTCCTCGGGGTTGGTTCTATAAGCAGGCCTATTTGGTAGGCTTGCCCCCGGGATAAAGTCAATTTGATGTTCTATTCCCCTTAGAGGAGGAAGCCCAATGGGTCCTTCTTGTGAGAATAGATCTTCAAATTCACTCAAAAGATTTTCGATTTGAGGAGGTAAATTCATAAGTTCACTACTTGTGGCAGTGCATGTAAGTGCTCCTTTACACAAGATAAGGCTTGGTTGTTCAACAAGAAGCAAGTTTTCAAAGACGTTTTCAAGAGGCTTTGCTTGTTGACCAACCTTGTGGGAAGGAACACTCTTCTCCCACGCCTTCCTATCCCTAAGGATTTTCTCTTTTTCTAGCGCTCTTTTTTTTTTGTTTTTGTTCCGTCCGGTTGACCAGGACGTCTTCGTGCGCGACCTCAACCGTCAGCTAGGGACTCCTTCCCACTGGTTGCCTGTGAATTCCTACAAAAAAGAGGACAAAGAGGCGCCCTAGCGGCCGTGTGCACTCCGACGCTCAAGTCAGCCAGCAAGAAACACCAAAACTGTCCACCTACGTCTCCGAGCACCGCGTATGGCACTCTGAAGGTGGTAAAAGAACTGTGTATATGTGTGTATTGTCTCTTTCAGGCAAAAATATTTCCCACTCACTTGTACGTAACTTTGAAGCACGAGCAAGCAACTAGAGAGTTCTCTGGTAAACTTGCCAAAAGTTCCAACCCTTTTTCCAACATTCTCAGCGCTATTTAAACTGCCCAAGCATTTAAAGCGTCTTAAAGCGCTTTTAATCACAAACGTAACGCACTCATTAAAGCGCTTAATTAGAAAACGTAGGGCATTTAAGACGTTGAAAAGCTCGGGAGCCATTATAGTACCTAAATGCTCGAAAGGGAAACTGTACTGAATAACCTTTAATTACCTGGAACCTGACTAAAGGGTGTTTCTATTCTGGCATGGCTGTCGTACACGTGGAGGGCCTCACGACGCCATGGCCCCATCCGGGGACGCTTCTGCCCATCTGGGGACGTTTCTACGTGTGAGTCCTCCTGCTGAGAGTGCTACTGCGCTAGGGGTGACTTTTTGGGTGCCAACTCATGCCCCCAAGTATCTAGTCACTTACTTTGAGAGCGTATCTGCCTTCCTTTTGTACTCTGCACCCGGTTGCCTTGGGCGTGACTTTCCTCTTGAGTCGTATCTGCCCTACGGGCGTCTCTGGGGCGGCAGGAGCACTTCACGAGTCAGGCTGCCCTTCACTAGTACTATTACTATGGCCTTGAAGCCACCTTTTCTTTCTCTTTATCGCTGCCCCGTGCTATTGGGACCTGAGGCCTTCCCACGGCGTCGCTCCCTCCATGGCCTTTCCTACCCATGGGTATCGGGGAACCACACCGGGATTGCCTTACTTTAGCACTGTTTGACCTGGCGACGCCCTGATGGGGCGACGCCTTCACTAGGCGACGCCTTGCCTTGGCGACGCTTCTGCTTGGCTGTTTGAACTGGCGACGCCCTGGTGGGGCGACGCCTTCACTAGGCGATGCCTCCTCTTGGCATTTCTCCACCTAGGCGACGTCTTGCGTTGACTTTGACTCTCCAGCGGTTGACTTTGACTTTGACTTAGTCAACGCCCGGATACGGGACGGTACAGTTTTCCTCATCCCTCTTTTGCTTCATTTGTATTTGGTCTTTTACCACTTGAGAATGTGGTAAAGGACTAAGTACAAACTTTTTATACTTATGGGTGAAGGAAATTTCGTTAGTGAGACCATCATGCAAGGTTTTCTTATCAAATTGCCATGGTCTCCCTAATAAAATATGACAAGCTTCCATAGGCACTACATCACATAAAACTTTGTCCTTGTAGTTCCCTATGGAAAACTTGATTTCCACTTACTTGTCTACATGTAGTTCCCCATTTTCATTAAGCCATTGAAGTTTGTAAGGTTTTGGGTGGGGAACCACTTGTAGCTTAAGCTTTTCAACCATCCTAGCACTACAACAATTACAACTAGAACCACTATCCACAATGAGAGAGCATATGTTTTCTAAAACATTGCATCTTGTATGAAATATGTTCTCTCTTTGTGTTTCAATGGATGTGCTAGGGTGATTGTTGAGGGTTCTCCTAATCATAAGCAATTCTCCCTCTAGTGGAGCTACCCTCTCATCCTCTCCCCCTTCCTCTCTCTCACTAGGCTCATCCTCGCCACTAGTGTACTCATCTACACCTTCCATAGCACTTAAAACACTTAACATCTCTAGCTCGGATGGGTGGGGTTGAGGTTTCTTTGGTGAAGGGCTTGGTAGGCTCTTTTGGTTTTTCCTTAGATGTACTACCCTCCCTTCTAAACTCTTTCTTGGGATAAAAGCTAGAATAGGGGCTCACCTTTTGACTTGAGGTTTTGCGCAAGTTTTGTTGCTCAACTTTAATGCAAAGTTGAACCAAATCATTCAAGTCTTGATAAGGTAAGAGCTCTACTCTATCTCTTATCTCAAGTGATAGGCCACTAAGGAACCTAGCTATGGTGGTTTCCTCCTCTTCTCTAATGGATGCTCTCATCATGTAGAGCTCCATTTTTTGCCTATACTCTTCCACACTCATGTTCTTTTGTTGGAGTCTTTGGAGCTTGTCCATCAACTCCCTATGGTAGTAGGAAGGTATATGTCGACGTCTTAGGGCTCCCCTAAGGTCATTCCAATATGTAATGGAAGGTTCCCTATGAAGACGTCTATCTCTTTCGAGAGAGGTCCACCAATACATGGCCTTCCCTTGGAAACTAAGGGTGGCTAAGGGTACCTTTCGTTCCTCACTTACCCTATGGCAAGCAAAGAGTTGCTCTACCTTCATCTCCCAATCTAGATATACTTCTACATTTTCCTTTCCATGAAAATGAGGTAGGTCTACTCTAGTTTCCCTTGGCACCTCTTGTTCCCTTTGCCTAGTTCTTCTAGGGGGTGGTTGGTAATAATCATTGATTCTACGGCTTCCCTCCCCTAGAGACTCAATACTTTGAGATGCATGAGTAGGCGTTTTTTTTTATTTTTGTGTTTTTTGTGACTTCTCTTCTTGAGCTTTAGCCAACTCATTGATTTTGTTCTCATTCTCCAATTGTCTAAAAGAGATTAATTGTACCGCTTGGGATACTTCTTTTAAAAGAGTTTTCAAAGATTTTACTTCACTTTCTATAGACTTTGGAGAGTGAGAAGAAGAAGACATGGCTAAAATTTTGTGTATATAGGTGTTTTACTTTGAGAAAGTTTAGGAAAGTTAAAGAAGGTAGTTTTCCAGGTAAGGGAGGTGAGTCACAAAGGACTACTTAAGTACCAAGCCTTTTCCTTGCCAAAAACTATCCCCCATTATCTTCACACAAGACTTTCTCTTAGTGAAACACTTAGAACACAAATAAGTTGAGAAATAAATGCAAGAAAACAATGTAAGCTAACTATGCAACAAAGCTAGTCGGTTTAGCACACAAATTAAACAAAATTAAACATGCAAAACGTAGCTATGAAAGCAAAATAAAAGCAATTACAAACAAGTAACAATTACTAATCAAGAATGCTATACTATTCGGCCCTAGGTGAGGCTTCTTGGACACTTTGAGCCCTTGAAGACACACTCACCGTCTAAAACGTAATTAACAAGGTAATTAACAATAAACCAAGTTGTAAAGGAAAAAGAGAACTCCCTTTGTTGATCCTCTTTTTGGTTAGTGCACTTCCTTGTTGTCTTTGCTTGTTGATCTTCCAAGTGTTTGTAATGTTTTCTCAAGAATGCTTGTTTCGGCTTTGGCCTTGTCTTCTCCTTAGAATGATGGCCTTTAATTCTCCAATTTCCAGCACCTAGAAAAGAGCTAAACCTTAACCAAATCAAGTTCCCATTCACATAAGCACCAAAGAAGAATTAAATTCCAGCACCCAAATTAGAGGTCAAAGAACAAAAGCAAGAAACAAATTTAATTGAATAAAACAGTACCACCAAAAGGATTTAGATTGTGACAACTAGAAAGAGAGTCAAGTAATTAAAGCAAACAAATAAAGGTACTCAATTAAAGGTTGGCACACAAAAGAATTCCTAAAGAAAAGCACTAGATTAGATGACCAAATAAAAAAAAAAAACAGCACCACTGGAAAATGTTGTGGGCCAGAAAACGTGTTTGTTCCCCGATTTATGCTGAGCTGTATTTTTAGAATTTGGCTCTGAAATTTGTTATGCAAGATATTCAGGATCTTATCTAGAATCTGGCTTTGGAATCACTCAAAACGGATGCACCATTTTTTTTTAATAAATTTTGCAAATTTGGTGTTCGGTTAGGCCAGCTGGAGCGCTTCAGATTTGCACTCTGATTTTAAAAGATTTATCATTTTTTTTCTGTTGCTTCTTTTGACCTAATTCTTTTTTTGTCCTTTCTATAACACTTTAAACTTGCATTTTACAGAGAATCAAAATTTTCCTATGGGTGGAAATATTTTTCTGGGTTAAAACAGCCAAAACAGAGAAGGTGAAAACAGGGGAATCTGAAAACTGGAAACAAAAACAGCAAGATACCAAAGTTTAGACACAATGGAAATTTGTGAAATAGAATTGTGTATGATCTAAACACAATATGAACTCAAACTAAAAATTAAAAAGGCACCAAAGGAGCAAAGAACAACAGATTTCAAGCAAATAAAGAGACCCAAAATCAAGAAACAATTAAGCCAAATAAAAGGACTACTATGAATTGTTGACAATATGGATGAACATGACTTGACAAAACATGTATAGATTCAGAAAATTAAAGACTCAAAGCATAATATGAACCAAATAAGGAAAGCAATAAAGACTCAAAAGCCTGAAAGAAAAAATAGCAACACAAAGGTGTATGGAATCCTATCACAAATTGCACAAGAACTTGTTCAAGATCAAATGAACAAGAGTGCTTCGGTTGGATCTTCCACAAAGCACACCAAGAACAAATTAAAATGTAAAAAAACAGCAAGACAAGTAAGGAAAGTAAATGACAATATGAAATAAAGAAGAACTAAAATTGAAAAGACAAGGAGCTACTCATCTTGAAGAACCAAAGCTCATGATACCAAATGATGGCATTTTCATGAAGTTCTTCTTGAATCAATGTAGAGTATGGGGCGGAAGCAATGAAAGAGAGTGAGCAAGATCCTCCTAAGAGTGGTGTTGATCTTGTAGGTGCATGTTAAGTATGGGTATTGAGTGGTTCGGCCAGCTCAAGGGAAAAGATGAAGGAATTGAAGTTTAGAGCCTAGGATTCTAGGGAGAAGCAAAGTTGAGCACAAATGGGCAGCATAACTTTACTCACAATAAACTTTCAAAATACATGAGATAGCCTCCCTATTTATAGGCTATTTGGGACGTAAAACCTAAGCTAATACATAATGAAATGTAAACCAAATGAAATGCAAGCCTAGGCCATGTGCCATGACCGGTCACACCTAGCAAAAATCTAGAATGTTTCATTCAAATGTGCTTTCTACACTACCCTATCTACTAAGTACCCCTATTGGGCCTTGATGCAACATATACAAGGCTTTCTCTCTACCATCCGTGGCTTCATCCATTTGTGCTTGTACATGCTTCGCCATTGATCTTGTGAGGGGACCTAGACGGTCTAGTTCCACATCTAGACGCTCCATAGGTAGCTTCCCTTCTTCACGGCCTAGACGCTCATTCCTTGGAGCTAGACGCTCTCCTTGGTCTAGACGCTCTGCATGGTGTGGGCTTTGGCTCCCATGGCTAGATGTGCTTGGCCCTCCTCCATCAGTGAAGGCTTGCCGAAAAGGAGTCAAAAGAATCCTACCAGGGACATTGCTAAGAGTTACCCAAAGATTGTTTCTCTGCCTTTTCACCTCAAAGAAGTGAAGAAAAATGTCCACAAAAGGCGCACATCCAAGGAAGCCAAACAAAATGTCAAAGGCCTTCACGAAGGCCCAACTGTTAGGGTACAGTTGGGCTGGAGCGGTGTTCATCTCCGTTAACAGCTCCCTCTCGAACCTGGAAAAGGGAAGGCGTACGCCGACGCACTTAAAAACTACTTGGTAAAAATAGAAAAGGGGACCCCGTTATTGGATCGTTCATCCCCGCACACCGGCTCCCCCATGGAACAAGGGAGCACGATGATGTCATCATCGTGCCTCTTTGCGAAGGCACGATGGTCATAGGAGCACGCTTCCCTCACGTGTTCCCTCAGGGCCCTGGTAGAAAGTAAGCAAGAGTACTCGTCGAGTAGTTCACTCGAAGCCCAGGGATAAAGGTCCTTGTGACTCACTCGGGAGGAAGATGGATTGGTGGACATCTTAGTGTGTACTGGCAGTAAAGAAACTGGAGGTCAAGGGTTCAGTAACGCAACAAAGGGAAGGGTCGCAAAGAAAGAACATGGGGCAAGAAGTTCTTGGGAAGAAGATGAATAGTGCAAGAAAGATACGAAAGAAGCAGAGACAATAAGTTGAGATGCGGGGTTTTCAAAATTCGAGCCTCATGACTGAAGCGGTAAAACAAGCGCCTTGTGAGTGGGCCACGTGTCGCGAGGTAAAGGTACGGATTAAAATGTCATTTGTCTCACTCAGAGAATGTCACATCGTCAGAGCCCTTGAGGGTACGTTGCGCCGGCGATACAGAAATGTCACGTCAATCGATCGGAAGGTGGCATGTTATCAAAACGCCGCAAGGGCAGTAGGGGGCAAGCTTTAGTCTTTTCGCTGAAAGCAAGTTATCAGCTCAAGACTGGGGGGCTTGTGTACCGACCAGGTCATCAGGTGTGATGACGTGGACAAGAGAAAGGTAGGTAGTCAAGAAGTCAACGTAGTCGTCGTTTGTAAAAGCGGTGTTCTGCAGCATATATAAGCGGTTATCGCCGAGATGTGTCACCGCCAAGGTGGATCATCGCCCATCGCCTAAGTAAGACATCGCCTAAGTAGGACATCGCCTGAAGAGTCAACCCGCATGATGTAAGCATTTCACAGAGAGGGGGCCCACACGAGGGGATAACCCTAAGTTGGGTGGCGGCACTGTGGGTCCCTATGCACAGAATAAATGATCAAGTCAAAAGGGCACGTGGTAATGCCCACATGCTCACTAAAGGTATCCAGGGAAGGCTGCATGCATGACACGTGTCTAATTAGGGCACTCGAACAGTATGATGGCGCGATAAATACAGCGCTCAAGTTAGAGCCCAAGTGGCCATAAGGTTATACATTGCACTCCAGATAAGGGAAGTCCATGGGCCAGATACGCTAAGATCCTAAAGATAGCGGCGCAAGGACCTTCTCCAAGGAACCCTAGATAATAGCAGGCAACGCAGAGGTAAACCCTAGTCTTCACTTATATATAGGGCACAAATAAGCCCTAGAGAGGTACGCTTTTCACAGTTGCATGAGTCTTAACCTAGTTCTCAGATAGACATACAGAGGGAAAACCCTAATTGTTCTTGACGGCGTATCCGCTGAAAGCACAAGACAATTAGGGCAACACAGTTTTAGCCATACAGTTTTCAGTCATTGAGATTATTATACAGTTTCTAGTTACTTTGGTGTTTCTCGCTAGCTGACTTGATCGTCAGAGTGCAAACGGCCGCGAGGGCGCCCCTTTGTTCTTCTTTTTCAGGTACTGACAGTCTTGTAAACTGAAGGTGCCCTAGCTCGTTAGAACAAGCCACGCATAAAGACGACCCAGGTCAATCGGCCGGAACATAACCATATTTGGATTTGAAAATAAATTGTGATTCTGATAGCAAAGACAAGTTACATTGGGAGAATAATGCTAGTTAGGATGAATAAAAGTAGTATAATTGAATTGGAAACACTAGTGCAAAATGTAAAAACAACTACTATTTATTAAATGCATTTTAATGGTTAGACGTAGTCTTTCAAAACGCGGTGGTATTTTTTAAATTAAGTTCATTTACGAATGCAACTATTCATAATAGTCACATTCATAAATCAAGCACTTTGATTTAAGAATGCAGCTATTTCTTAAATCATTTTTTACCCTAACTCTGAAGCGCATCACTTAGGCTTTCATACTTTATTTATCTTTTTTCGCATCACGTTTGCTCTGTTCCTGCTTTTTGGTTCCTCTCTTCTTCTACGAGCTTCATTGTGTGCCATTATAAGTTGTTCGAGCTCTGTTCTTCTTCACAAATGATTTATAAATATTTTTCGTTTCTCTTACTTTTTTTGTTTTTCTTGCATTGTTCGAAGTACTGTTTCATTGCCTTCACACTTCTTGTGTGTCATTCATTGCCTTTGCTCCATCGCTGCTGCCACGTCCACTGATATCGATCCCGTGCCACTCTTCACCAACGTTGCCTTCACGCACAAGGTTGGTGGTGTTTTAAATTTTTTTGATTTTTTTAATGTTATGATTTGTATATTTTTAATTTATTATAATTTGTATTTTTTAAAATTTATATTATTTAGTATTTATTATAACTTGTATTTATTATTAATTTATATTATGTTAGTTGTTATTTTAAAATAAAATTATCGTGTTAGTATTGAGTCTGAGGGTGTTCGACACTCGACAATTGATACGTGTTGGTATTGAGTCCGGGGGTGTTCGACCCTCAGCAAACGCGTGAGATAGAACACTCATTAGAAAACACCTGAATGATTATTCCAGAATATAATGGATCAAAATTCGATTAATTCTATTCGCATAAGTGATGAGTATGAAAGAGGAGTAGAAGAATTTATACAATTTGTGCAACGTAATAATAGTGGTCATGATGGAGCAAAGATCGAGTGTCCGTGCATTAACTGTTTGAATGGAAGGATACTGGATGTTAAGATAATCAGAGAGCACCTTCTAGTGATGGGTTTCTTTGTCCTTATACAACTTGGACATGGCATGGTAAATTATTAAATTTACCATGTATTTCCGTAATTGAAGAATATGTGAGGTCCACCATGGATTTGCTAATGAAACTTTCAAGATGTATGCCATGTTATTTTGCACCATCAATGAATTTCGAGCATATGGTAATTGTTCCTGCCGGTTGACTCGAAATGCCTTCGTGCGCCTACGTCACTCTCACATCCAGAATCCTTGCGTTCACACATGCCTTTCCTATGATGACCACCTGAAAACACAAAGACAAAAGGCTCCCTAAAGGTCGTTTGCACTCCGACGCTCAAGTCAGTACTAGGGCTAGGAAACACTGAAAATGTATAATCTTGCTACTGTGTGTGTGTTTAACAGCACAAAAGAATTCTCCCTTGTCCAGTTTGTTACCTTGCTATTTATAGATTGAAACTAGGGTTTCCTCTTTACCCGAAGTGGGCTTTTTCTGATGGGGCGGGCCAACATTGTTGTTACCTTACTCTTAGGATAACCTAGCGCGTGTGGTCCCTAACTAGAGTGCAACCTTTGGCAGGTGATAACCTGGGTGCCTCCTCATGCACCAGATCTCTGGGGTCACCCGCCTCTGGGAGTGCCCTAGCTGTTCACGTTCCATGCATGCAGCTCACCCCTGGAACGTGACCCTCACGAGTCATATCTTTCTAGTGGCTCTACACTTCGTGTTATGCCCGAACGTGTCATCCTCTCTACACCATGGACTTTCGTGATCTAGGCTTCTCCCTTACTGATAACTGGCGTGTGATCTGGGATCCACTTCTCGTGGCCTAGCTCTACTGTTTGGGTTTCCGATGTCCGATCTCTCCACATTGTATGGTGGCACGTCGGTACATCCTGAGGATCGATGTCTGACCACCCTCGGCTCCTCGGCGCACGTGCTTTGCGAGATACTGGCCCACGCTGCTAGTGGGGCCCGCCTAAGTGGCACCAACATTACTAGTGGTCAGTTAATGCCCAGGGACTGGTCGGTACAGTAACTTATCAGGGTATAATGTTAAGGGTCATAAATCATGTCCAATATGCGAAGAAGACACCGCTCCTCAACAATTGAAACATGGAAGGAACACAATATATCTTCGACATCGGAGGTTTCTTAGAAGTCTTCATTCTTACCGGAGGTTGAAAAAAGCCTTTAATGGACATCAAGAGATTAGTGGTCCACCAACTCCATTAACTGGTGTTGAGGTTTAGGAAAAGGTAAATCACACCTTCGGTAAGTAAAAAAAAAAGTCATTTGTGACAAATATTTGGAAGAAAAAATAAATCTTCTTTGATCTTCCATATTGGTCGAGGTTAGAAGTCAGACATTGTATAGATGTAATGCATGTTGAGAAGAATGTGTGTGATAGCTTAATTGGTACACTTCTTAACATTAATAGGAAGACGAAGGATGGTCTAAATGCTCGTTTAGATTTGATTGAGATGAACATACGAGGCGAGTTGGCACCGATAGAAATGGGTAAGCGTACATATTTTCCCCCAGCCTGTTACACCATGTCAAAAGATGAAAAAGTAAATTTTTGTCAATGTCTAAAGGGTGTGAAAGTGCACAAGGACATTCCTCAAATGTGAAGAGCCTAGTGTCAATGCAAGATTTGAAGTTATTTGGGTTGAAGTCTCATGATTGCCACATCTTGATGCAACAGTTGTTGCCGGTAGGTCTTCGTGGATCTTACCAAAAAATGTTAGAAATACCATAACCTATTTGTGCTCATTCTTCTCTTCCATTTGTTGTAAAGTCATTGATCCATTAAAACTAGATGAACTTGAAGATGAAATTGTTGTTATCTTATATGAATTAGAGATATTTTTTCCTCCATCTTTTTTTGACATCATGGTTCACCTAGTTGTGCATCTAGTAAGAAATGTTAGATTGTGTGGACCAGTGTACTTAAGATGGATGTATCCTGTTGAGCGATATATGAAATTTTTGAAAGGTTATGTGAAAAATCATTATCGTTCAGAAGCTTCAATGATTGAAAGGTACATGTACCGCCCTGGTAGTCGGGAGTGATGACGTGGCATCCTGCTACAGTATAGGCGTGTTGGCAAGGCGCCAGGCTGGCAGAAGGGAAGGAAGTCGGGGGGCTCGTGAAGCCGCAGTTATTAAGTTGGCGTGTTCCGATCTCCAGCATATCAGAATAGGCGATCACCGGGTTAAAGATGAAGTCGCCAGATGTGAACTCAGGCGACCAAGCGGTTGGAGATCGCCAGAGAAAGCACATCGCCGAAGATGAAGGAGAAGCAAATTATGAAGGCGGCCGGCGAGACCACAGGGAAGGTGTATGAGGACACCCTAGCTCGCCAATTCCAGTAGAGATCGCACTCCCAAGTTAGCTATGCACTGGGCAGTACCATGCATAAGTAACTTAGCCAAAATGAGAGTAGAAGCAGCGCCAAGTCAAGGAGGCTCCAGATGATGGCACGTGTACGACTGGATGCGAGCCACGTGTCCAGGTCTGTAACTGCCAGGAGAGAGAAAACAACCAGGTATATAAGAGTTCTCAACAAACTTTCTGAGGTACGCACGTTCAGATTATACTCTTTACGCTTGCGAGTTATAGAGCTGACTGTGAGAGAGGATTTGCACGGTTCTTGTTCTCTTAGTATTTGGTGATTCGGTCACTGACTTGGGCGTTGGAGTGCGATCGGCCGCAGCGGCGCCGCTCTGTTTCTTTGCAGGTTCTTGAGGCGGATCTCGAAGAGGAACGGAGGTGTGAAGCGGTGCGCACGTTGATCCTTTGACGAGGCAGTTTCCAGCGTTCCGGTCAACAGGCAGGATCATCAGGCGCCCACCGTGGGGCCGTGTAAAACTTGCTCCCATCCACAGCGTGAGTTCTTGGAGGTTTTCGATGTTTTCTGCGTGGTTGTGTGCTGGTGCAACCATCACTCGCTGTTTGCTTGAGTTTCGTTCGGTGAATTCGCGTTTTATACCGTTCGTTTGGGTTTTCGATCGGTGGAGTGAGGTTTCCTGCTGTTTACGCGTAATTTGTTCGGTGGAGTTCGAGTTCTTTCGCTCGTTTGGTTGTCCGTGGGGAAGCGGTGGTTTCTGGTGAAGTTGTGGTTTTCTTTGAAGGTTTACGGTGTTCTTGAGTTTTCTTGCGCAGTTTCTCACAGTTTTCTCCGATTGATCGCTGAATCGATCGTGGTTGAAGTGTCGTTCGCTGCATTCTTTGATTCGCTGAGTTTCATGAGAAAAATGAGAAGCAATCGTTCAAGTCCAGTTGCGCCCGTTGCTGTCGAAGGCGCCGCTGCCATGACCATGGCGCAGATGGCAGAGATGATGCGTTTGTTGCAGGCAACTGTGGAAGCCTCACGCGTAGAGTAGGCGAGAATGCATGAGGACCTGGTCGCCTCTCGCGCCAGGAATGAGGAGCTCAGCAAGGTGACTGAGGAGCTGCGTCAAACTCGTCAGGAGCAGCAAGGGCGTTCTTCTGCTGAAGAGGTGGCGCCGTCGTCGCCACCTCGTGTTTTCCCTATGCCTTTTGTTTAGGCGATTACTGACACGCCTATTCCCACGAGCGTGGTTCCGGTTAAGGCTGTCTTTACCGGCGTGGAGGATCCAGAGGCTCATCTAACCACGTTCCATACGCAGATGATGCTGTCGGGAGGGTCAAACGCCGTCTACTGCAAGATGTTCGTGAGTACGCTCCAGGGAACGGCGATGGAGTGGTTTGTGAGCCTGCCTAACGGCCACATAACCAATTTTCAACAGTTCTCGAAGATTTTTGTCGAGCAGTACATCGTGAATAAGGCACCGCCCAGGGTGTCTTATGATCTGTTTGATATAAGGCAGTACCAGGGGGAGTCCCTCAGAGATTACCTGAATCGCTTTGGAGCGCAGATGGTCAGATCGCCGGCCAAGGATGAAGAAATGCTGGTCTATGCCTTCAAGAAGGGCGTGCTGCCAGGACCATTCTGCAAGGCCTTGATCAGGGCTCACCCCGCGACGTTTGCTGAAGTCAGGCGACTTGCGGTGGCTCACATCGCCGATGAGAGTGAAGTCGCCGAGAAGAGAGGAAGCGTGGCTCCCGCCAGGCCACGCGCCCAGATCAGGATCCAGCCGCAGAGGGTGCTGGAAACAGCGGCGGCGGCCAGGAAGGACCAGAGGACTCGCCATCCTTACGATAGGAGGAACAAGGGAAGGAGCTAGAGGCGCCAGCAACCAGCATGCCGGGAATACAATCGCCCGCCTAAGCACAAGTTTGTCATGGGACTAGCGGATCTGATCGCCATTCCTAACATATCTGCTAGGTTGAAAGCGCCTGAGAAGGTGGGCGACAAGGTGCTGGGGTCAAAGTCGGATGCCTGGTGTGAGTTTCACCAAGGTTTTGGCCACACTTTGGACTCGTGTTTGTCCTTGGGATATCAGCTCGACGATCTGGTTAAAAGTGGGTTCCTAAATGACTATCTGCTGGACAGGAGGACGGGGGGAGCGTCGAGTTCCCAGCCAGCAGGTGGAGAAGCCCAGCAACACGAGATGCCTATCCACGGGGAGATCCACACCATTGCAGGGGGCTTCTCAGGTGGTGAATGCACCGCATCGCAGAGGAAGAAGTACGCGCGATCGGTGATGACAGTGGATATGTTTGAAGATCACTCGTCGGAAGTGGACATTACGTTCACCAAGCAGGATCTTCGGGACGTTGTGCCTCATGACAACGATCCCATAGTCATTTCGTTGGTTACGGCGGGAAGGAAGGTCCACAGAGTTCTGGTGGACCAAGGAAGCTCGGCGGACGTGATGTTCTGGCCGACTTTCACGCAGCTGGAATTGCCCCTTGACCAGCTAAGGCCCTATGGAGGGTGCCTATATGGGTTCGCTGGTGACCAGGTGGAGGTCAGGGGGTACATTGAGCTGAGAACCACGTTTACAGATGAGGCTGGGTCGAGGACGGAGAAAATCAAGTACCTCATTGTGAACGCTCCTTCAGCATACAACATCTTGTTGGGAAGGCCCACGCTTAACAGGAAAGGCGCCATTCCGTCGACTCGGCACATGAAGGTGAAGTTGCCGTCTATGGAGGGGGTGGTGATCACGATCAAGTCTGATCAGAAAGAAGCAAAAAAGTGCTATGAGAATAGCCAGAAAAACAAGAGGTCGGTGAGTTATGTAACAACCACCCCACCTCTCGGTGTGAAGCCCAGATCGACGGTAACAGAGGAGGCCGCCGGAAGAGATGTGGAGATGGTGGACGCTGAGCTGGGGGAGAGGAATGCTGGTCTGGAGGAGGAAGAGGCGCGGAATCGCCCTGAGGAAGCGAGGGAGCAGGGAATCGCCAGGGCGGTGATCGCCAGAGAATCCAGGCCAAAACCTGTCGAGCAGTGGCTCGAAAAGGAGATCGGAGGAAAAATCTTCAAGCTGGGAAGATCTCTGGAGGTCGAGCTCCAGGACCAGATCGCCAAGGTGATTGAGCGGCATCTGGACGCGTTTGCATGGTCCGCTTCGGACATGCCCGGGATTGATCCCGACTTCTTGTGCCATCATCTGGCGATGGACAATTTGGTGAGACTAGTGCGACAAAGGAGAAGAAAGTTCAACGAGGAGAGGAGGCAGGCGATCAGGGACGAAACACAGAAACTCCTCGCTGCAGGCCACATCAAGGAAGTCCAGTACCCTGAATGGCTGGCAAATGTCGTGCTGGTGAAGAAGAGTAACGGGAAATGACGCATGTGCGTCGACTTCACCGACCTGAACAAAGCTTGCCCAAAGGATTCATATCCTTTACCAAGCATAGATGCCCTGGTCGATAGTGCTGCAGGGTGTAAGTTGCTGAGTTTCCTGGATGCCTTCTCGGGATATAATCAGATCAAGATGCATCCCATGGATGAAGAGAAGACAGCCTTCATGACGGAGAGATCGTGCTATTGCTATAAGGTGAAGCCGTTTGGGCTGAAGAAGGCGGGGGCCACATACCAGAGGCTGATGGATCGAGTACTTGCACCAATGCTGGGAAGGAACGTGCAAGCGTACGTCGATGACATGGTCGTGACCTCGCAGGAAAAGAGCAAGCACGTTGCAGACTTGGAAGAATTGTTCACGACGATCGCCAAGTTCAGGTTAAAGCTCAATCCGGAGAAATGCATTTTCGGCGTGGAGGCTGGAAAGTTTTTGGGTTTCCTCTTGACTGAAAGAGGAATAGAAGCCAACCCAGACAAGTGTGCCGCCATCTTGGCGATGAGGAGCCTAGCTACGGTGAAAGAAGTCCAGCAGCTAACAGGTCGGATGGCAGCCCTATCTCGCTTCGTGTCAGCTAGCGGAGAAAAGGGGCATCCCTATTTTCAGTGTCTGCGGCGCAATAATAAGTTCGTTTGGACGAAAGAGTGCGAGGAAGCTTTCGTCAAACTGAAGGAGTATCTGGCGAGCCCGCCGGTTCTGTGCAAACCGCTGGTGGGAATCCCTCTCAGGTTGTATTTTGCTGTAACTGAGAGGGCGGTGAGTGCGGTGCTCGCCCAGGATCAAGATCAGGCTCAGAAGCCTATTTATTTTGTGAGCAAGGTGTTGCAGGGCCCAGAAACGAGATATCAGGCCCTGGAGAAGGCTGCGCTGGCTGTGGTATTTTCGGCGAGGAGGTTGCACCACTACTTCCATAGTTTCACAATACTGGTGATGACTGACCTACCCATCCAGAAGGTCTTGAAGAAACCTGACGTTGCGGGAAGGATGGTGAAGTGGGCAGTAGAGTTGTCAGAGTTTGATATTAAATATGAGCCCCGAGGCCCGATCAAGGGGCAAATCTTTGCAGATTTCGTGGTTGAGCTCTCATCAGAGGCGACGCGGGTTGAAGGAGACTATTTCCGTTGGGTACTTTCGGTGGATGGATCGTCGAACCAGCAGGGCAGCGGTGCTGGAGTCATATTGGAAGGACCCAACGGCGTGCTGATCGAACAATCTCTGAGGTTTGCCTTCAAAGCCAGTAACAATCAAGCAGAGTATGAGGCGCTGATCGCCGGAATTTTGCTGGCCAAGGAGATGGGAGCTAAGGTGCTGATGGCTAAGAGTGACTCGCTGCTAGTCACGGGGCAAGTAACAGGCGAGTTCCAGGCTAAAGATCCACAAATGGCGGCTTACTTGGCGTATGTGCAGGAATTGAAGAGTTCCTTTGCCTCCTTTGAAGTAGTACATGTACCCAGAGAGCAGAATGCCCGAGCTGACTTGCTTGCTAAGCTCGCCAGCTCAGGTAAGGGGGTAGGCAGAGGACGGTGATTCAAGAAACTCTGAAGACGCTAAGGGCATTTGTGGCAGATCACCTGGTTCTTCAGATAAGCAAGTCGACGGAGAAGGCAGCAAGAAGTCATAGGTCCCTGACGCAAGAAACTCTGAGATCGCCGAGAATTAGAGCATGTCGAGGAGAGAAGGTGAATGTGATGCAGGTCTGCGCTACCCATGAGCCAGACACTTGGATAACACAGTACAAGCGGTGCCTGGCAGATGGCCTTCTCCCGCTGGATCCGACTGAGGCTAGGAAGGTAAAGAAGAATTCTAGCAAGTACACCCTGATTGATGGCGATCTGTACAGGTTTGGGTTCACTCACCCGCTCCTGGAATGTATACACGGCGAGAAGTGCACGAGAATCATGGCGGAGCTCCACGAAGGTATATGCGGAAGCCACGTCGAGGGTCGAGCTCTGGCCGCGAGGACTCTACGTGCGGGATATTACTGGCCATCGATGAGAGAAGATTGCAAGAAGTATGCCCAGTGTTGCAAACAATGCCAACAGCACGCCGATTGGCATAAGGCACCTCCCGAGGAGTTGAAGTCGATCTATAGCCCTTGGCCGTTTCATACCTGGGGAATCGACATCCTGGGACCTTTCCCGCTGGCGATCAGGCAGATGAAGTACTTGGTGGTGGCGATTGAATATTTCACCAAGTGGATCGAAGCAGAACCAGTGGCCCAGATCACCGCACACAAGATCGAAGGTTTCGTGTGGAAGAATATTGTGTGCCGGTTTGGTGTGCCCAAGCGCCTGGTGTCGGACAACGGGACTCAGTTTGCAAGTCACCTGTTGAAGAAGCTTTGCAAAGGGGTGGGAATTCAACAAGTGTTCGCATCCGTCGAGCACCCTCAGACGAATGGCCAGGTGGAGTCAGCCAATCGGGTGTTGTTGAGAGGTTTGAAGAGAAGGCTTGAGAAAGCCAAGGGAAGTTGGGCTGAGGAGGTACTCCGTATAGTCTGGGCGTACCACACCACCGAGCAGTCAGGAACCCATGAGACCCCGTTCAGCTTGGTCTATGGGTGTGATGCCATGATTCCAGTGGAGATCCAGGAGAGCTCGCCGAGATTCCAGAACTTCGTAGAGGAAGACTCAAATGAAGAGAGGAGGCTAAACCTGGATCTACTGGATGAGGTCAGGGAAGAGGCGAGATTAAAGGCTGAGGCGGTGAAGAGGAGGATCGAACGAAGATACAACTCGAAGGTGATGCCAAGGCAGTTTAGAGAGGGCGATCTGGTGATGAGGAAGGCCCACCAGTACGAGATGGAGAATAAACTGTCGCCCAAGTGGACTGGACCGTTCAGAATAACCGAGGCGCTCGGGAACGGCACCTACCGCTTAGAGACGCTGGAAGGAGGGGCGATTCCTCGCACCTGGAACGCCACGCACCTGAAGTTGTACTATAGTTAAGAGCTTTGTAAGTAAAGACAAACACAAAAGTCATATTACAATGTCTCTGATGAAACAGTTTGAAGGGGGCACTCTTTTTTCCCTAAGGAGGGTTTTTAATGAGGCCACCCAATAAAAGAAGAGTTTTCGAAGTATAAGGCGTTTTCAGATTGCATGTTTGCTATTTTCCAAAAGTTTTGAAGAAAGACCTTGTCACTTGTACGTGATTTAAGGCAAGTAAAGATATATCGCATGCTCTCTAAAAAGTTTTTAAGTCCTCATCGTTTTTCGGCGATTGGAGGCACCAGTTAAAGTTTTAAAGTCCTCATCGTTTTTCGGCGATCGGAGGCACCAGATGAAAGACCTCAACGCCCTCGCGCGTTCTGAGGCGAGATAAAGACCTCCTCGCCGTCGAGCGAGTGCAGGCGAGGAAGAGTAAAAAGTCCTCCGTGTTTCTGGGGGCGAGAAGATGTAACCCCTGGGGCAATGTAGAGGCGAGTTAAAGACCTTCTCGCCGATGAGCGAGTTCAGGCGAGTTAAAGACCTTCTCGCCTACATGCGAGCTTAGGCAAGATAAAATCCTTCTCGTCTCGAACGAGTTCAGGTATGGTGCAGAGGGTGGAAGAAGTTTGGAAGGTGGCTAAGGTAGGTTCGAAGAGAACGCCTAGTCACCCGGTCTTTTGTTCTGAAGTTCAGGGAGGTAAAGAAGGATCCCAAAAGGCGTTTCTACCCCCAGACAAAGAAACAATGGCCAAAGCATGAGGCTAGAAAGAAGCTGATATCACCAAGAGTCTCTGGCGATCAGGAAGAGTTCAAACAACGGCGAGAAGGTTAAAACACCTGTTTGATGAAGCATGTCGAGTGGAGCGGTGTTTAAGCCAGTAACTGAGTTACAGTTCATTGCTTGAGGGATATTTTTACGATAAGGTTAATTGCCTTAAGATTACGAATTGTTAAGTGTTTGTTGCTTAAGGCTGAAGTGATCCGAAGCAGTTAAGTCAAAGGTCGTACCTATAGTTTTCCAAAGTCATTTCTTTGAAATTAAACAAGCAAGGAAAGTTGAAGCGAGTGAAGAAGTTATAAAAGGAAAAACGTAGACCTTTGTCATTAACAGTTAACAGTTCAGAGCATTAACAATTAACAGTTATTACAAGTTATAATACAAGGGAAAGCACGAAGGTAGCAGATGAAGAAGAGTTGATTAGTCTTCAGCAGGAACGACTTTTCCATCCACCACTTCATTGTTCAGCGACACCATGCTGAGATCCAGGTCGGGGAACATGCAAGCAAATTATTCCCGCGCAGCTTCGAATCCAGCAGCCAGAATTTGAGCAGAGTTCAGCTTGAGTTCTTCAATTTGCTTCTGAAGTTCCTCAATTCACTTCTTGAGGTCTTCAGTTTGCTCTTTCAGCTCCTTATTCTGTTGCTCCAGCTCTTCAACCTGTTTCTTGAGTTGTTCATTGGTCTCTTGAGCCTGGAGAAGGTCTTCAGTAACCTTCTTGGATTCCGCTTATGCTTGGGCCAATTCAGCAGCCACCTTTCCCTTCTCTGCGTTGGCCTCGGCGAGATCGGCTATGGCGTCGTCCCTTGCCTTTTCCACTTGCCCAAGGAATTTCTCTCGGTCAACTGACCTCTGCTCCAATTTCTGCACCTTAGCGGCGTCAGCTTTTATGAGAGCCTCCAGGTCAACCACCCTGACGCGAAGAGGCACAATCTTGCTCTCCAGTTCGACCTTCTCTTGAGCAAGTTGATGCACCTTGTGGCGAAGGTCAGTGGCCTCCTTGCGCGCCAGCTTGAGCTCGGTGTTCATTGCATCCTCCACTTGGGAGTGTTCGATTTCTGCGAGCGTCAGGTTGAAAGACAACTTCTCCACCTCGACCCTCATGGTGCTGTTTTCGGTTTTGAGGTTGAAGAAGTCGTCTTTGAGCCTCCTGGTTGAGCTCTCCACAGCTCTGGTTATGATCGCCGGGATATCTTCTGCTATGGTCTTCAGCTTAGCAGATAGAGGCTCCCACATCCTTGTGACCTCCAAAGGGAGGTTTGCTGCTTGGAGAGGCACCAGGTGAGCCTGTTGTTGGTTCTCGTCGCCACTTTCCTTAGCGGGTTCTTCAGTAGGCGCTTCTTGGCGTGGCGACGGAATCGGGGATTCGGTGATCAGAATCGGAGAGGTATGAGCAACCTCATCCCCGATTGGAGCAACTTCTGCAGCTGAGGCGTTTGAAGGGGGACCCCCTCCAGCTGACACATATGGTGTAGAGGCGCTTGGGGGGTCCTCCATGAAGTTTAGCTCTTGGGCCTCAACTGCAGGTGGCGCAGTGGCCAGTGGGACCGCTTGGATTGGTGAGGCAGGAGCCTGTGGGGGTGGCGATGATGGAGGAGGAGCAGGCGTCGATGGAGGTGTTGAGGTTGGAAGAGGGGGTGGAGCAGGCGGTGAAGAAGGTGCCACCCTCTTCCTCTTTGAGACCAAACCGTCTTCGGTGGCCTCGTCATCTTCTTCCTCTTCCTCGTGGATCACCTGAGGGGCTTTCCTTTTAGGTCTCTTGAGGACCAATTTCTTGCGTTGGGCAGGTTCCTTGGGTGGCGATCGCCCGTGGACGATGGCTGTCTCCACCACCGAGTTGGGCACCGTTTGAGAACCCGTCGCCAACCCGTGGTTTCGGGCGAGCGCCTTCAGTTCAGCGAACATGCCTTTGCCCAACATGTTATCTGCATGGAACGAAAATGCATGGGTTAACTCAAGGAAAAAATAAGTGCATAAGGTAGTACACAACAAAGCAGATGATATGTGCAGGAAAGATAAAACCAAAGTCTTGCGCATAACGCACAAGACGCCCAAAAACAGCTAAACAGAAGCAGTATTAAAACAACAGTTTTTAATGTTCTAACCTATTTGAATTTCTAGCTGGTCTTCGTAGAATTCAAAGCAGATCAAGGTGGTGGTAAGGAAAGTAATGTTGGCGTCCGCCACCCTTTTCCAGAAGAGACAGAGATCTCTGTCCAATGCTCCCATGCTGTCAGGACTTCTGGGTCTCCTGAAGCAGCTCTTGGACTCTTTCTTCCCCTTGTCCACCCAGTACAAGGGGAAGCCGTCGAGAAGGGAGGCGTCCTTGTCATTAGCGCGCACTTGAACGAATCTCCCTTTCCAGTCTTTATAGGACTGCTGGAAGATGGCAAAGATGGACCTCCCAGCGATCGCGTTCAAGCTAACCCACAGGCGGTCTCCTGGGTGCTTGGCTTCGAAGAGGAATAGGAACACGTCCACTGATGCGGGCAACCCCAGATGGTCGCACATCACTTCGAATGCTCGCACAAACGCCCAGCTGTTGGGATGGAGCTGGGCGGCGGCGATGTTGAGCTCGGTAAGGAGCTCCCTTTCGAAACGGGTGAAAGGGAACTTGAGCTTCACCTTCTTGAATAAGGTTGTGTAGACGAAGCAGAAGGGCCCGTCAGCACTCACCTTGTCATCAGCACAAATGGGCAGATCGGGGGGGCAAGGTAGCACTATCATTTTCTCATCGTGCTCCTTATGAAACGTCTGGTTAGGCTCATCCCCCTTTGTCAGCCGCAAAACTGCTCCAGCAGTGTTCACAGAAGATGTCTCCTTCAGAAGGGTCGAGTTGGCCCAAGGATACAGGGTTTTGAAGTCTGGCAAGGGAACAGGGGCTCCTCCGGCGATAGGTGGAGTCGCCTGGGCCAGGTTAGGGCGGGAAGACGCAGGCCTTTCAGCCTGCGAAGATGAAGCACCACGAACTCGTGGTGGGTCGTGTGCCTGTGAAGGGGGGTTTCGTGATGAAGGAGGAGGATTCGGGGTGATCTTTGTGCGAGTCATGGTTGCAGCTGCAAAGGAAGAAGAAAAGGAAAAATGATCAGGGGTTACAGAGGCTGACTCGATCATAGAAGGAAGGTGAAAAACGAACGAATGTAGGTTCGTTGCGACGATTGACGAAGCCCTAAGTTACGCAGAAGGAGAAATGGAAAAGCAACCCACAGCGTATGCACCAGGCAGTTACAGGATGATGCGAATCGGTTAAAATGCAAGGAAAACCAGCAGAAGAAGGAAAGTAGGTACCTTTTGATGATCAGGAAGACGATGAAGGTTGATGGTGATTCAGAATGCTGGAGAGCGCTGAGAGTTTTCCGCAGAAGAAAGTTAGAGCGTTCGTGAATGCGAGGGAAAGTGATGGAACAGTGTTGAGTGAAAACGGGTTTAAGGGTTTTTTCGAAATGGGTTTAGGAAGCGCAAACGGCAACTGAAGAGAGCCGTTGATGAAGCCACGTGTCGAGCGATGGGCGAGGGGTTTGGTGGAGCGTCAGAAAAGCAGAAGGTACAACCGTTTGGAATTCTGCGTCAGTGCCACGTAGACCGGTGTTGACGTGACTCTTTCAGTCTTTTCGCTAGACAAGTCTTCGCTTAAGACTGGGGGGCTTGTGTACCGCCCTGGTAGTCGGGAGTGATGACGTGGCATCCTGCTATAGTATAGGCGTGCTGGCAAGGCGCCAGGCTGGCAGAAGGGAAGGAAGTCGGGGGGCTCGTGAAGCCGCCAGTTATTAAGTTGGCGTGTTCCGATCTCCAGCATATCAGAATAGGCGATCACCGGGTTAAAGATGAAGTCGCCAGATGTGAACTCAGGCGACCAAGCGGTTGGAGATCGCCAGAGAAAGCACATCGCCGAAGATGAAGGAGAAGCAAATTATGAAGGCGGCCGGCGAGACCACAGGGAAGGTGTATGAGGACACCCTAGCTCGCCAATTCCAGTAGAGATCGCACTCCCAAGTTAGCTATGCACTGGGCAGTACCATGCATAAGTAACTTAGCCAAAATGAGAGTAGAAGCAGCGCCAAGTCAAGGAGGCTCCAGATGATGGCACGTGTACGACTGGATGCGAGCCATGTGTCCAGGTCTGTAACTGCCAGGAGAGAGAAAACAACCAGGTATATAAGAGTTCTCAACAAACTTTCTGAGGTACGCACGTTCAGATTATACTCTTTACGCTTGCGAGTTATAGAGCTGACTGTGAGAGAGGATTTGCACGGTTCTTGTTCTCTTAGTATTTGGTGATTCGGTCACTGACTTGGGCGTTGGAGTGCGATCGGCCGCAGCGGCGCCGCTCTGTTTCTTTACAGGTTCTTGAGGCGGATCTCGAAGAGGAACATAGGTGTGAGCGGTGCGCACGTCGATCCTTTGACGAGGCAGTTTCCAGCGTTCCGGTCAACAGGCAGGATCAGTACATAACTGAAGAAAGTATTGAATTTTGTTTAGAGTACATGTCAAAAGCAAATCCAATAGGTCTTCCAGCTAATTCATGGCACAGGCGTTCTACAAGTAAATGTTTATGTGGTGTGAATATTGTAAGCAAATCTCGATCAGAAGTCTTGCAAGCACATTTGTTTACGTCAAAGATCCTACGTCAGAACATTGGTATGTCATTTTACACGGAAAAAACCAGGGGAGGCCATAGATGATATTGAAAATGGTGACCCGCGTTCATTCACACCAATGATAATTAATAAAGATGACGATGTAGTTGATGATGTACACGCAACCCGTCAAGACCACAATGAAGGAATTTAAATATGAACATTCAACCCACTATGGTAATAAATTTAGAAATATTTTTTATAATACGCATTTAGAATTTTATGTATTTGTTTTATATATGATTTTCTTTCGATGTAGATTAACTAACTAATGTTTGTTACCTAATATTTTAACAAAGATATGGATGACAATCAGACTCCAATCCGACCTCGATCCGGACGAGGCAACAAAGGACCTACTAGATTGAAGCGTCTCTCATTAAGACGTGCTGCTGGTGAGAAGACACGTCTTGACATTGACGTCAACACTGGAGTGGCTTCTGGTCCGAATGTTGAGACGTTTAATTGCTATCTTGGAGTTTTTTCTCGTGAGAGGCTCTCCATTTTGATTAATTCAAGAGATGATGTGTCAGAGGTCGATCGGAATATGCTCTGGGAGGATGTTCAGGTAAGCTTTATATTATTATTGTTATCATATAATGCTTTTTAATATTCATTGATTAATTTTAATTTGATGATATTATTTTGCAGGAAAATTTTAAAATTCCTAATGTGGAACCTCTTTGATCAAAGATTATATTCAATATCAGACTTAAATTTCGTTAGTTTAAGTCAACACTGACGAAAAAATATATTTTTGGCAAGCTTGAAGGAGAAAATCCTTGTTTAAAGTACAAGCATATTGATGAAGAGATATGGCATCTTTTTGTTCAAAGTCGTTGTACCGACCAATCCCTAGGCGTTGACTGACCACTAGTAATGTTGGTGCCACGTAGCCGGGCCCCACGAGCAGCGTGGGACAGTATCTCGCAAAGCACGTGCGCCAAGGAGTCGAGGGTGGTCAGACATCGGTCCTGAGGATGTACCGACATGCCACCAAGCAGTGTGGAGAGATCGGACATCGGAAACCCAAATAGTAGAGTTGGGCCACGAGAGGTGGATCCCAGACCAAACACCAGTTATCAGTAAGGGAGAAGCCTAGATCACGAGGGTCCATGCGTGTAGAGTGGATGACGCGTTCAGGCATAACACGAAGGGTAGAGCCATTGGAAAGATATGACTCGTGAGGGTCGCGTTCCACGGGTGAGCTGCATGCATGGCATGTGAACAGCTAGGCCACTCCCAGAGGCGGGTGACCCTATAGATCAAGTGCACGAGGAGGCACCCAGGTGATCACCCGCCAAAGGTTGCACTCCAGTTAGGGACCCCACGCACTAGGTTATCCTAAGAGTAAGGTAACAACAGTGCTGGGCCCGCCCCATCAGAAAAAGCCCATTTCGGGTAAAGAGGAAACCCTAGTTTCAGTCTATAAATTACAAGGTAACAAACTGGACAAGGGAGAATTCTTTTGCGCCGCTAAACACACACAGTAGCAAGATTATACAGTTTCGGTGTTTCCTAGCCCTAGTACTGACTTGAGCGACGGAGTGCAAACGACCTCTACGACGCCCTTTGTCTTTGTGTTTTCAGGTGGTCATCGCAGGAAAGGCATGTGTGAACGCAAGGATTTTGGACGTGGGAGTGACGTAGGCGCACAAAGGCGTTTCGAGTCAATCGGCAGGAACATTTGGCGCCCACCGTGGGGCACGATACAAAACACTGTCCCACCAGCAAGGACCAGGAAGATCCAAGAGATGAGAAGTACGAGGCAAGGACCTGTTGCACCAAACATGGGTGAGGCCCTCACCCTGCAGCAGGTTATGGAGATGATGCGAGCCCTTCAGGAAGAGATGGTCGCGTCAAGAGAAACCAAAAATGCATCCAAGCTGAACTTGTAGCGTCGCAAGCTACGAGCGAAGAACTACACCATTCAAACGAGGAACTGCGCAGAGACCTGCAAACCCACGTGACTGAGCGTGAGGGTGCAGATCAGGAGCCTACGACACCACCCAGAGAGTTCCCAACACCGTTCTCACAAGAGATCGTGGATGCGGCGATACCAGCCACGCTCGTAGGGCCCAAGGTGACCTTCACCGGGATGGAAGACCCGGAGGCCCACCTTACGGCCTTCCATATACAGATGATGTTGGTTGGGGGCTCCGATGCGGTGCGATGCAAGCTGTTCATGAGCACTTTGGTGGGAACAACGATGGACTGGTTCATCAGCCTCTCTGATGGCCATGTGACGTCGTTCCCGCAACTCACAAAGCTGTTCAGGGCGCAATACATCGCAAATCGAGCCCCCCGTCAATCTCCTATGACCTCTTTAATGTGAGACAATATCAAGGAGAGTCTTTGAAGGAGTTCCTCCACCGTTTTGGAGCGCAAGTGGTGAGGTTGAACCTCACAGACGAAAAAATGATGGTACACGCGATTTGGAAGGGCATCATGCCGGGACCCTTCAGCGAGTCACTCATCCGAAACCACCCCAAGACCTTCGCCGAGATAATGCGTCACACGGTGGCACATATTGCGGCGGAGGAAAAAAGTTAGTGAAAAGCGCACATGCGTGGTCCCCACGCGGCCGTGTGCGACAGGTTGTCCTCAAACCCTAAGGGTGCACGAGGCAACGACAGAGATGAAGACCCCCGTGAAGCAGCAACCCTATCGGCCAAGAAAGCCAAATGCAAGGGGGCGCGAGAGGGATAATGTGCCACCAAGGCACAACTTCATGGTAGAATTGAAGGACCTAATCTCTATCCGAAATGTAGCTGAGAGGTTGAAGGTACCTCCTAAGACCGAAAAGAGGCTCGGGCCCAACAAGAACACTTGGTACGAGTTCCACCAAGCATTCGGCCATCCCATACGCAATTGCTTAGCGTTGGGACACTAGCTATACGAGTTGGTGAAGAACTGTTTCCTAAGGGATTATTTACAAGAAAAACAGGGGACCGAGGACACGACGGCGACAGGGGGTGGCCCGGGGCACGAAGTCCCCATACACGGTGAGGTCTACACCATCGCAGGAGGGTTCTCGGGAGGAGGTTGTACCGCCTCTCAGCGAAGGAGATATGCGCGAACAAGGATGTCGGTGGAAGCACAAAGGACCAACGATGCCTTCGACGTTGACCTGGTCTTTACCAAGGCCGACCTGGAGGACGTTGATCCTTATGACAAAGATCCAGTGGTAATCTTAGTGGTAACCGCAGGAAGGAAGGTGCACTGTGTGCTGGTAGATCAGGGAAGCTCGGCAGACGTAATGTTCTGGACGACTTTCAACAAATTGCAACTATCCCCCGACATGCTAAGGCCCTATGGCGGTTCTCTCTACGGTTTCGCAGGAGACCAGGTAGAGGTGCGGGGATACTTGGAGTTGAGGACCACCTTCCCAGATGGCACCACGTCACGAACAGATAGCATCAGGTACCTTGTCGTCAATGCCTTCTCTGCTTATAATATGTTGTTGGGTAGACCAACGCTGAATAGGTTAGGGGTGGTACCATCAACAAGGCACATGAAGATGAAGCTACCAGACCTGACAGGAAAGGTGATTACCATCAAATCAGATCAGAACGAGGCCAAGAAATGCTACGAGAATAGCCTCAAAATAAGGCGAGGGGTATCTATGGTCACCAACGGACCACCGTACACTGAAGGGGTCCCTCCACCCAGGGTCAGTCACGCCAAACCTGACAGGACCATAGTAGGAATCACCCGCAGGACCAAATCTGATCCGTTTGGCAACCTCGGGAAAGGAGAGATTGGAGAGAAAGACTCCAACCTTAGCAACATTCCCAGCCAAACGACGCAAACCTCGGTTGAGAAGACCGTAGAGTCCAGAACCGGGGTACCTAGTGATGATCGACTAGGGATCGGTCCGACCCTCGAACAGAAACAGGATCAGTTTCAAGGCCTTACACACAGGGGAAGCAGAGTATGCCAAGGGTCTGGAGAGAAACCCCAGGTACCAAGGGAGGCAGCCCCGCTAGTTTCACGTCCGGTCCCTCCCGTGTGGACCGATTCTCCCAGAACAATAGAGACCCTCGAGACGAAGCGTGCAGGCTTAAGGCGTTGAAGCAGGGCTCGGTTCCTTGCACATGGAATATAGCTGACTTCAAGTTTTACTTCAGTTAAGAAGGAATATTGTACATGGTATTAGGGGACGCTCTTTTTCCCTTACAATGGTTTTTTAATGAGGTCACCAGATAAGTTGCGATTGAAATATTTTCTCGAGTTATGTACAATTCAGTTTAGAACTTGTTTTCCTTGCGTTAGAAGCCTCGCGAGCAGAAAGGTAGGTTCGTAGAGAACACCTCCCCTCTCGAGTGAAAGCGCCAAGGTTGAAAGAAATAGTTCGCCAGATACTAGACCTATATATAGGTCTAGAATACAAGTATGAACTCAATTCTAAAAAGAAAATGCACAAAGGATCAACATCAATTCAGAAAATTATATGACACCAAAGCAAGAAACAATCAAAACAATAAAAGTACTACTAGAAGTAATGACATATATGGAATAACATGACTAAGACAAAACTTGACATGATTCAAAAATTAAAAGACACATCACAAATTGTAACAAGTGAAAGGAAGCTTAAGGTAAACTCTAGGAAGGATAATGCCATTCCAAAAGAGCAACCATACTCATAAGAATTATGAGTGCCATAAACCTTTCCACAAACACTTGGAGCAAAAGAAAAACAGCAAGAATACTCAATTAAAATTCTAAAACAGAAACTTAAATTGCAAGAAATTAAAAAGAGCTCTTGAAATAAAGTGCACACAACTCAACAATTAAACAAGAAGAACCTAAGACTCATGATACCACATGATGTGATTCCAATAGCCACATAGAACAAGATTCTTGACACTTTGAGGAATCACCTTGAGCTGGAAAATATAGAGGCACTTTCTTAGAAGTTGGATCATGGTTCTAAAATCAAGAACTCACCAATAACAAGTACCAAATCCCAAACTCATTTGGATGAACCAAATATTGTCAAATTGAATCAACAAAGGAGAAGGAAAAGAAGAAACCGAACAGAATTGAACTTAAAAACAAAAGTACCGAACAGAATTAAGAAGCAAACAGAAAATAGGTGCTGGAAATTTAAAGGAACCGAAACAAAACAACTCAAAAACTCAAAGCTACATGAACAAATTGAAGAAGAAGAAAGGAAGGAGAAGAGAATGCTCATGAAGATGGAGGAATGGTTGGATGATCACGCCACTAGAAGAATGGATGCTCCTAGATGAGTGTGGAAGCCGCCACTTGAGGAAACCATGGTCCTTCAAGATAAGACTAGAGAAGAAGCTCAAAGCTCTCCAATTGCTCACTCCAATTTTGAGTATAGTTTCTTTAGATAAAATTCAAATCTGAATTTTACAAAGGAAGCACCTCTATTTATAGCCTAAGGTGCTGAAAAATAGGTGGGAAATTTCAAATAAACTCATTTGAAATTCCCACCAAAAACAAGTCACATGGGAGGTGTGACCTTTTTCTACTATGACACCTCCCAAAAACTACACCTACACCACTCTCCTAAGTCACATGAACAATGTGACTTTATTTTACATTTTCACACACCTTTATTTAATAACCAAACCTCCTAAAACTATACAAGAGTATTTCAAAGCTTGGCCTTGCCCCTCGTGGGATGGACTTGGGCTCTTTGGGCTTTGGCCTTCTTGGGCTTGGGCTTGGGCTTTGGGCTTGGGCCTCATCTTTATTTTATTTCTTCTTTTAATTTTGAGAAGACTAGAAGGAAGAACTTCAAATGTGAGGGTGGATGTCCTCTTCCTCCATTAATAAAAGCCTCCTTTATTTGATTTTCATCAATGCGTGATGGACATCAAGAACAAGAAGAGGTAGAGGCCGAAGATTAAGATCAAGAAGAGGTAGAGGCCGAAGTTGAAGAGGCTCAAGAAGACATTAGCTTACCTCAAAGGCTTACAAGGAGCAAGTTTAAAGAATTAGGCAGTAGTGGAAGAATGTTTTCTCTTTTTATAGTGTCTTTTGTAGAATGTTTAAATATATAGTGTTTAGGAAGGTGCTTGGAGGGAAATATTAGATACCTCTTTTGTAAAGTATCTTTAGGCTTTAGTTTAGAATTTTCTAGAAGGTGACTCTTCATGACTCACTATAGGCGTTAGGAGTGAGTGAAAGGGGATCTTTGGTTAGCTTGTAGTACAAGCTTTGTAGCCTTATGACCGGCCCTTGCTTCTATAAAAGGAGGGCTTAGGTCCTTCAAATAATAGAATTGATTTTTGAAGTAATGAAACTCTCCCAAATTGGTGATTGAGTGTAGTGAGAACTTGCTTTCTCCTCTTCCTAGTCTCATCTTGAGTGCCTTGGTTCCTCAAGTGGTGGCAATTCACACTTATCTTGGAGCATTCACACTTCAAGTGGCGTGTTCATCAACCAAGTTCTTCAACCACATAAGTCTTCTCTCTTTTCCATCTATTTCTTCCATTTCCGTGCTCACATGAACTCTTAAACATGTCTTAGGTTCCTTTCTTGCATTTCTATTCGGTGCTTTTGCTTTATTTCATGTTTTGTTCGGTTCATCTTCTTCTTTGCTGAGTTTAATCAGTTCATCTTCCTTCTTCCTTGTTTTTTTTCGGTGCATTTCAATTGTGAAGCATTTTAATCGGTTCATTTGCATTCTTAAGCATTCCAATCGGTTCAATTAGCAAGAAATGAACTTCCATATGAGTTTTGGCTTTGTTACTTAAGTTTTGGTGAGTTCTTGAATGATAGAACATTGATCCAATTCTATAAAAGTGCCTAATCATATTCCAGCCCAAGTTGATTCCATAAAATATCAAAGAATCATCTATATCTTGCTATTGGAATCATATCATGTGGTATCATGAGTTTAGGTTTCTTCTTGTTTGTGTTTTGAGTTGTTTGTAGGCTCTTTAATTCAAGAACTTTCAATTCTTGTTGTTTCCTTTCTGTTTTAGGTTATTTTTGAGTTTTCTTGCTGTTTTCCTTTTGCTATTACATTTTGTTTGTGTCATTTTAATTTTTGAATCCTTATAAGTTTTGTCATAGTCATGTTTTTCTAAGAATGTTATCAATTCTTTGTAGTCCTTTTGTTGTCATTTTTGTTTCTTGATTTTGTGTAATGCAGTTTTCTGAGTTTGTTTCTTGTTCCTTTGATGCATTTTCTTTTTAGTTTTGAGTTCATACTTGTATTTTAGATCTATACAAGTTCTTATACATCTTTTCTATTATGTCTTTGCTAGTTCTTAATTCTGTTTTTCATTCCTATTAGGATTCCTCTGTTTTCCAGAACATGTGATAACTGTTTCACCTTATTGCAATTGATTTACTTACTGGAAATTTCTGACATTCCGGATTTGTGTTCGTCAAAGTGTTATAAAAAAGTAGAAAAAAGAAGTACTTCAAAATTCAAAGTACAAAAAAAATGATAAATAAAATGCAAACAGTGTGTAATTTTGCCAAAAAAAATACAGTAATCTGGTAGTGATTTTTAGAAAATTTATCACAATTAATTGGCTTACTGTTTTTGAGTAATTCCAGTGCCATTGTTGAGCTAATATCTTAAATTTTCTGTGGTTACAATTTCATTATCCAGTTCGCTTTATATCATTCCAGATAAATCGGTAAACATCAAGCACAGTTTGCACAAAAATATTTTCCAGTAGTTCTGTTTTTGTTTTCTTCATCTACTCTAGTGCTTTTCTTTAGGTCTCTTTTGTGTGCCTTCTTTTTCATTGAGTACCTTATTTTCTTGCTTGTCTTTTATTCTCTAATCTTTGAGTTTGTCTTACATCTTGTATTCCTTTTGTTATAGCCTTTTATTGTTTATACCTTTTCTTGTTTGTCCTTCATTGATTCTTTGGTTTTGGTGGTGATTAGCTTTGAGATTGTGTGTTTTTCTTTGACATCTTTCATTTGAGGTTACTAAAGGCCTTAAGATCAGATTGGTAAAGGGGAGTATTCTTTCTTTGGAGTGCTTTGAGTGACACTTCACTTCGGCATTTTTGTTCTAATTGTTGCTAACTTTGTTTTCTTAACATTGTTTGTTCTTGTGTTTGCTGTTTTCTTTTCTAATGGCTACATATTCAAGTGAGGAATCTTCAAAGCCACGCTCTACTCATAGAGCTTATGTTCTTAATGAATTGAAAGAAACAAGGAAGGCTCTTGCTCAAAAGGATGAAGAATTGCAAAGATTAGAAGCACGGTTGGCTAAGATTGAATTGTAACAAGAAGGAGTTGTCCATTCTTTGCATGAGAGGCAACCTTCTCCTAGAAATTCTTCAAAAGGTTCTGCATCTGCTCACAGTTCTAGGGATGATCATAGACGAAGGAGGCATCATCCTCATTCCAATGAAAGAAACCATCACAGTGACCAAAGACCTCATCAAGAGTCCAAGTCTCAAGTTCCTTTTGTCAAAATTCCTAGTTTTAATGGGGATAGTGATCCAAATGTATACCTAGATTGGGAGGCTAAATGTGAACAAATTTAGAGGACCAGAAGGTGAAGATAGCTACCCTAGAATTTGTTGATTATGCCATGAAATGGTGGCATAGCTATGGAACGGACATTTGCTACAACAAGAGACCTCCCGTGGTCTCTTGGAACAATTTGGTTGAGTGTATGCGCTTTAGGTTTGTACCACCACACTTTAGGAAAGACCTCATGTTGAAGCTCCAACAGTTTCAACAAGGCACACTAAGTGTGGATGCATATTTCAAAGAATTGGAAACGCTTTTGCTTAAGGTTGATTTGAGAAAGAGTGAGGAAGCCTTGATAGCTAGGTTTGTAAGTGGTCTAAGGAGGGATATTCAAGATGTTGTTGAGCTTCAAGAGTATTCATCTTTAGGATCTTTGGTTCATCTTGCAATGAAGGTTGAGGGCCAAATTGCTAAAAGAAATGCTTTTAAAAATTCTCCCAATGATGGTTACTACAACAACTCTTGGAAAAATAGAAAATCTTTTTCCAAAACTCCTTCTAAAGAGTCTTCTTTCAAACCTAAGGAATCTAGGCCTTCGACTTCCACCCCTAAATCTCCAATTAAATTGTCTAGTAAGAAATGCTTTAAGTGTATGGGTTATGGTCACATTGCGGCTAATTGTCCTTCTAAGAGGAATATGTTTGTGCATAATGGCATTATAATTAGTGAGCATGATTCGGATTCACCTAAGCATTCTTCACATTCTAGATCATCTAGTGAGCATGAAAGTGAGAGTCCACTTGAAGGAGATTTGTTGGTTGTGAGAAGACTTCTTGGACAAGTTTTACAACCTTTTGATGAAAGTCAAAGGGAAAATATTTTTCATATAAGATGTCTTATTCAAAACAACATTTGTTCTTTAATAGTGGATGGTGGTAGTTGTGCTAATGTGGCTAGTACAAGAGTAGTAGATAAGCTTGGATTGCCTACTATCTCTCATACAAAGCCCTACAAATTGCAATGGCTTAGTGAAGTAGGCGAAATCATTGTGAATAAGCAAGTCCTCATTAATTTCTCTATTGGAAAATACAAGGATGAGGTTTTATGTGATGTTGTACCCATGGAAGCAACACATGTTCTTTTAGGAAGGCCTTGGCAATATGATAGAAAAGTTTTTCATGATGGCTTTACCAATAACTCTTTTGATTTCCATGGTCACAAGGTCATTTTGAAATCTCTCTCTCCAAGAGAAGTCCATGAGGACCAAATTCTTATGAAGAAAAAGAGGGAGAGTGAAAAAGAAAAGAGTTCTAAGCCTACGCTTCTTGTTTCTAAGCATGAGGTCCAAAGGGATATAGTGGCTCACAATCCTATCTTCTTAGCTATTCCTAGACCTCTTATGTTAGAACCACTTGTAGATAGTCCTCATTGTTTGGATAATTTGGTAAAGGAGTTTCATGATGTGTTTCAAGATCCTCTAAAAGGACTTCCACCTTTGATAGGGATTGAGCACCAAATTGATTTAATTCCGAGATCTTCTTTACCCAATCGTCCGGCTTATAGGACAAATCCAAGTGAGACTAGGGAAATTCGCCAACAAATTGAGGATTTAATTGTTAAAGGTTGGGTTCAAGATAGCATGAGCCCTTGTGCTATGCCTATTATCCTTGTCCCTAAGAAAGATGGCACATGGAGGATGTGTTCGGATTGTAGGGCTATAAATAACATTACAATTAAGTATAGGCATCCCATACCTACGCTTGATGATTTGTTGGATGAATTGCATGGTTCCAAAATTTTTACAAAGATTGATCTTAAAAGCGGCTACAATCAAATCCGTATAAAACCGGGTGATGAATGGAAGACGGCCTTTAAGACCAACTTTGGTTTGTATGAGTGGTTGGTTATGCCATTTGGCTTAACTAATGCTCCAAGTACTTTCATGCGCCTCATGCATCATGTTTTAAGACCATTCATTGGCAAGTTTGTTGTTGTTTATTTTGATGATATCCTCATTTATAGCTTGTCTTTGTGTGACCAAAGGATGCATGTTAGACAAGTCTTGGAAACCCTTAGGAAAGAACATTTGTATGCTAACCTTGTTAAATGTATGTTTGCACTTGATCATATAGAATTCCTAGGGTTTGTTGTGAGTAAACAAGGGGTGCATGTAGATCAATCTAAGGTAGTGGCCATTCAAAATTGGCCAACACCTACCAATGTGAATGATGTCCGAAGTTTCCATGGTCTTGCTTCTTTTTATAGAAGATTTGTACCCAACTTCGGTACCATAGCTGCAGCTCTCAATGATATAGTAAAAAAGGATGTGGTTTTTAAGTGGGGAGAAGCACAACAAAAAGCTTTTGATGTTTTATAAGAAAAATTGACTAATGCCCCCATCTTAGCCCTTCCTAATTTTGCTAAAACATTTGAGATTGAATGTGATGCTTCAAGTATAGGCATTGGGGTTGTTCTCCTTCAAGAGGGCCACCCCATAGCTTATTTTAGTGAAAAATTGAAAGGAAGTCATCTCAACTATTCCACTTATGATAAGGAATTGTATGCACTTGTTAGAGCTTTGTTCACTTGGCAACATTATCTTTTTCCTAAAGAGTTTGTGATTCATAGTGATCATGAATCTCTTAAATATTTGAAAAGCCAAAACAAACTTAACAAGAGGCATGCTAAGTGGGTGGAATTCCTTGAGCAATTTCCTTATGTGATCAAGCATAAGCAAGGCAAAAATAATGTTGTGGCCGATGCACTTTCTAGACGCTATGTGTACCGTCCCATCCCCGGGCGTTGACCAAAGTCAAAGTCAACGTCGGGGCCAAGGTGAACATATGGTGGGACCACACGAAGGGCCCCAGAGAAAGGAAGTCAACAGAGTGACTACATAAGGCGTCGCCAAGGAAGGGCGTCGCCTGAACAAGGCGTCGCCAAGCAAGCCACCAGCAGTGTTACTCCCCGATACCCATGGGTAGGAAAGACCATGGAAGGAGTGACACCACGGGGCTTCGGGCCCGCCTAGCTCAGAAACGGTAATAAAGTGAAGAGAAAGGTGGCTTCAAGGCCATGGTACTAGCGCCAGTAGGGAGCAACCCGACTCGTGAAGCCCACGCCACCTCAGGGTGCTACCTGGGATAGATACGACCCAAGAGAGGGTCATGCCCAGGGACGAACCAGGGGCGTGGTGCGAGAGGAAGGTAGATACACTCCCAGGGTAAGTGACTGAAACCTGGGGAGTATGAGTTGGCACCCAGAATGTCACCCCCTGCGCCAGAGGCACTTCGAGAAAAAGGGAACTCGCGCGACGAAATGTCCCTAAGAGTGGGATACGGCGCCACGGGTCCCTCCACGCGTGATAGTAATCAAGTCAGAGAAAGATCGTAAGTCAACGAGAAGTTAACAGAGAAAGTAAATGAGGAAACGTTAAATGTTTCCTCATCAGGTATGTTTTTCAGTTAACGCTTTAAATGCTTTAAAGCGCTTTAAATGCCCGCATTAAAGGTTTTAAGGAAACGTGTTAAATGCGCCTTAAAGCGCCTTAAATACGCTTTAAGATGTGTTTAATGCAGGGTGGCGTTAAAAGGGTTTTTGAGCGTTCGAAGCAGGGATCGGACTTTTGGCAAATTTTCCCCAGAATACACTCTAGTTGCTTGCTCGAGCCTTAAGGTTACGCACAAGGGACTAGAGAAGGATCGTTTTCCAGAACCAGAAACAACACACAATACACAGTTCATTTTACCACCTTCAGAGTGCCATCCACGGTGCTCCGATACGGAGGTGTAGAGTTTTGGTGTTTCTTGTTAGCTGACTTGAGCGTCGGAGTGCAAACGGCCGCTAGGGCGCCCATTTGTCCACTTCTTTGCAGGTGCTCATAGATTACCAGAAGGAAGGTGTCCCTAGCTGACGGACCAGGTCGCGCACAAAGACACACCCAGGTCTCAATTTCTTGGCTTTGATCACTTTAAGGAACTTTATCATGATGACTTTGATTTTTATATTATCTATCAAGAGTGTATCAAAGGTGGACACAAAGATTTTTTTATACAAGATGGCTTTCTTTTTAAAGGAAAATGTCTTTGTGTTCCCCAAAGCTCCGTTAGATTATCTCTTGTTAGAGAAGCACATGAAGGAGGATTAATGGGTCATTTTGGGGTTGCAAAAACTTTGGATGTGTTACATGAACATTTCTTTTGGCCTCATATTGATAAACATGTTCATAGTTTGTGTGAAAATGCATAGCTTGCCGAAAAGCTAAATCTAGATTGCATCCCCATGGTTTATATACTCCTCTTCCTATCCCTTCATGCCTTGGGTTGACATTTCTATGGATTTCATCTTAGGATTACCCAAGACATCTAAGGGAAAGGATTCCATTTTTGTGGTAGTGGATCGTTTTTCAAAGATGGCTCACTTTATTCCTTGCCACAAAGTGGATGATGCATGTCATATTGCAAACCTCTTCTTTCAAGAAGTGGTTCGTTTACATGGTATTCCTAGAACTATTGTGTCCGATAGAGATTCCAAGTTCTTGAGTCACTTTTGGAAGACCTTGTAGGGTAAGCTTGGTACTAAACTTTTATTTTCTACCACTTGTCACCCACAAACCGATGGTCAAACCGAAGTGGTAAATAGAACTTTGGGACAAATGTTTTGATGCTTTATTTCCGGGAATCCTAGAGTTTGGGAGAATTTACTACCACATGCTGAATTTTCTTATAATCGTGTAGTAAATTCTTCCACCTCACATTATCCTTTTGAGGTTGTTTATGGGTTTAATTCCTTAACACCTCTTGATCTTCTTCCTATTCCCATACTTGATGATGTCTTGTGCAAAGATGGGGATGAAAAGGCTTCTTTTGTGAAAAATTTGCATAAAGACATCAAGTTGAGAATTGAGAAGAAGGTTGGCAAGTATGCTGAAATTGCCAACAAAAGGAGAAAAGCATTGTTATTTGATGAATGTGATTGGGTTTGGCTTCATTTGAGGAAATATCGTTTTTCTACTCAAAGGAAGTCCAAACTAATGCCTTGTGGTGATGGACCTTTCCAAGTCCTAAAGAGGATTAATGATAATGCTTATGAGTTAGATATGCCTGATACATACCTTGGTAGTCATACATTTAATATCAATGATCTAACTCCTTTTTCTGTAGGTCTCCAGAATTCGTTGTCAAATTCTCTCCAACTCGGGGAGTATGATGGAGATCAAGAACAAGAAGAGGTAGAGGCCAAAGATCAAGATCAAGAAGAGGTAGAGGCCGAAGTTGAAGAGGCTCAAGAAGACATTAGCTTACCTCAAAGGCTTACAAGGAGCAAGTTTAAAGAATTAGGGAGTAGTGGAAGAATGTTTTCTCTTTTTATAATGTCTTTTGTAGAATGTTTAAATATATAGTGTTTAGGAAGGTTCTTAGAGGGAAATATTAGATACCTCTTTTGTAAAGCATCTTTAGGCTTTAGTTTAGAATTTTCTAGAAGGTGACTCTTCATGACTCACTATAGGCGTTAGGAGTGAGTGAATTTTTCAGGGTCTCTCAATGCAAATCAGCAAAGGAAATGTGGGACACCTTGGAGGTAACTCATGAAGGTACCAATGAGGTGAAAAGAGCTAGAAAGCATACTCTAATCCAAGAGTATGAAATGTCCAGAATACTCAAGGGTGAGACTATTGTTGAAGTTCAAAAGAGGTTCACTCACATCATCAACCACCTCATGAGCCTTGAGAAAACCTTTGAAAAAGAAGAGCTAAACATCAAGATCCTCAAATGTCTTGATAGATCTTGGCAACCTAAGGTAATTGATATATCTGAATCAAAAGATCTAACATCATTGAGTATGGCTTATTTGTTTGGCAAGCTTAGGGAACATGAGTTGGAGATGAATAGACTCAATGTTCAAGAAAGTGAAGACAAGCATGTAAGGAGTATTGCTTTAAAAGCTGTCAAGCACAAAAGCAAGCAAGAATCCAGTGACGAAAGTGATGAAGAGAACCTTAGTTTGCTATCTAGAAAGTTTAGCAAATTCTTGAAAAGGAACCGCAACAAAGACATCAACAAAGAAAGGTATGGAAACAAAACATCCAATGATTTTAATTCCAATAACTATATTTGTTTTGGTTGTGGTGAGCAAGGGCACATAAAGGCAGATTACCCAAATAAAGAAAGCAAGGAGAAGAAGTCAAGCTACAAAGAAAAGAAGGGAAAGTCAAAAAGGTCCTACAAAGCTTGGGATGAGAATGAAGTCTCCTCATCAAGCTCATCATCAAGTGAAGAAGAAAAGGCAAACATATACTTGATTGCAGAAGGAGATGATGAGTCGTGTAGCTCAAGTGATGTAAGTTCATGTGCTTCTCTAAATGCTGAAAATTATGGTAAATTGCTTGAAGCTTTTCAAGAAACACATGAAGAAGCTAATCGATTGGTTCTTTCAAACAACCGATTAAAAGGGCTTAATAGCTGGCTTGAAAAGAGAGTTAAGGCACTTCAAGAAGAGCTGGAAAAATCAAAAAGTGATTTTGAAAATATGGAAATTCATTGCAAAAAATCTTCTTGCAAGTGTGACACTCTCATTTGTGAAAATTGTGAAAATCTTGAAAAGAAAGTGCATTATCTTGTTAGTATTGTGGATAAGCTTTCAAAAGGAAAATCCAACTTTGAGAATGTCTTGACATCTCAAAGCTGTTTTTTTGGAAGCGCTGGATTATGTTTTAATCCACAAAACAAGCAAGATAATTTTTCAAAGAGTTTTTCAAAACAACCAGTAAAACAACCGATTGTTAAGTCGAAACAACCAGTTGTTACATGCTTTTATTGCATGAAGAAAGGCCATTCTGTTAGATTTTGCAAAATAAGGAAATATTTTGTTCCCTGAGGCTTTATGAAATGGATTCCCAAAGGTTGTGAGGTTTCAAATGATAAATATAAACCAAATGGACCCACATTTGTAAGGGGACCAAACCTTGTTGTTTGAATTCATGTGTATGCAGGGAATCTAGAAGAACATGAGGCACTGAGTCATCTGATTAGGTTCTTGGAAGGAAAAGATTAACATTGAAGTTGAATCAATATTATGTACCAGTCCAAGGTTCTCAATAGTCAAAAGAGGCTTCTTGATCACAAACAAATGACTCATTGAAGGAACTTCATAAAGGAACCTTCCTTATCTCTATCCTTATTTCTTTTTTAAATTCAAATTCATGCTTAAACATCTCTTGTTAAATGCTCAATTACATCTACATCGAATCTTATTTGCACTTTCTTAATAAATCAAAATCTGTTTTACTGCTACAGAAAAACAACCGATTGTTTCCACGAAACAACCGATTGTTTTCTCTCTGGCAACACTGTGAAAAAATGGATTTAATTCTTTTTTAAATTGTGTCTGTTGCAGATCTCAATTATGAAAGAATCCCGAGTCAATAAAGCTGTGTTGAAAGCCTGATCATGTTCTAGAGGAAGTTACCACATGTCATAAAGGAATATATTCCAAAATCTTGAAAATTTAAGAGTCTTTATGACTAGTGAAAAATCACATCTGATGACCATGTGATTTTCTGCTTTTTCTGACATTTTCAGTACAGGTCTTGGTCAAGTCTTTTCTCTTTGAAGACTGATCACTTACAACACAACCAAGAAAGTGACCTTGATCCCCTCAAGACACACACTTCTCTTGGCCAACACACCAACACTAAGAATGTCGATCTTGATCCTGATGGAAGAGGGCCAAGCTCAACACCCCATGAAAGACAAGAGCCAAATCTAGAACGTCTAGAGCCAAGTGAGGAGCGTCTAGCACAAGGAGAAGAGCGTCTAGAGGGGGAGCGTCTAGAAGGAGGGGGAGAGCGTCTAGGACCTCTTACTAGGTCCATGACCAAGCTACGGATGGGAGCCTTGGGCCAAGCCACGGATGGGAGAGAAAGCAACATGTATATGCTACATGAAGGCCCATTAAGGGTAGCTTAGTATTAAGTGTAGTGTAAATAGAATAAACTTGTTTCCATGTGATTTACCCTAGATTTGCTCACGTTCTAGAATGTTTCTTCACATGGTCGGCCATGTGCTCCATGTGATTTTTTAATTTGCATTTCATTTTGATTAGCATTAGGGTTGCATTATGGTCCTCCTTAGCCTATAAAAGAAGGAGCCTACACCTTGTATTTTCAAGATTGAATAGAGTATTGTTATGCTGCCAATTTAGTGCCATACATTACTCCTTGCCTAGCTTCTAGGTTTTAATCTTCATTTCACCACCTTCAAAGGGGCTGGCCGAACCTCCCCATTTCCACACTCTTCATGCACCTTCAAGGTTACCACACCTCTTAGGAGGACCTTGTTCATCTCTTCCATTAAGCTTCTGCACCATCTTCCACAAACATCCAAGAAGAGCTCATAGGAAATCCATCATTTGGTATCATGAGCTATGGTTCTTCAAAGATGAGTATCTCTTTGTCATTTTCTTTTTGAGTTCTTGTTATGTCCTAGTTTTTCATCTTGATTCCATATTGTCTTGTTGTTTTAATTTTCGTTTTGAATTGGTGTGCTGTTTGGAATTTTCAATCGATGCATCTTGTTTAATTGTTCTTGAGCAATCTTTGTGCAATTTTTGGTAGGATTCCATATAGTTTGTGTTGCTGTTTTTATTTTAGGTATTTGAGTCCTTATTGCAATTTTAATTGGTTCATATTGTGTTCATTTGAGTCTTTTAATTTCTGAATCTATATGTGTTTTGTCTAGTCATGTTCTTCCAAAAATGTCATCAAATCCTAGTAGTACTTTTTTTTTGCTTATTTGTTTCTTGTTTTTGGTATAAATGCTTGATCTGAATCTGCTGTGTTTTTGATCCTTTGGTGCTTTTTATTTTTTAGTTTGAGTTCATATTTGTGTGTTAGATCCACACAAATTCCTTTCACTAATTCCATTGTGTTTCCTTTGGTATATCATTCTGTTTTTATTTCCAGATTTACAAAATCCTCTGTTTTACACCATTCTGTTTTGGCTGATTTTGCTTATGAAAATTAAAATACACATAAGAAATTTTTGAGCCTCTGGATTTTGCAAGATTGAGGTGTTAGCAAGAGGACAAAAAAAAAATCAGTTCAAAAAAACAAATAGAAAAAAAATGATAAATATTACAAAAATAATGTGCAATCCTGACGCTACAACTGGCGAATCTGAGCACTGATTTTAGAAAATTTATTAAAAACAAATGGTGCATGCGTTTGGAGTGAAATCAACGCCAAAAATTTGTTGAGATCATGATCTGTTTGAATATAAATTTTCAGAAGCAAAGATTAAAAGGCCAGCTCAGCATAAATCTGTGAAAATCACGCTTTCTGGACCACAACAACTTGTTTCAGTGGTGCTGTTTTTGATTTTGAAATCAAATCTAGTGCTATTCCATAGGTTCCATTTTGTGTGCCATCCTTTCTTTGAGTACCTTTTTATTTGCTTGTCTTATATTTCATTGAAACTCTTTCTAGTTGTTACATTTAATTCCATTTGTGTGGTACTGTTTTTCAAATTAATTTGTTTCTTGCTTTAGTTCTTTGACCTCTAAGCTTGGTGGTGGATTAATTATCAATTGGTACTTGATTGAGTGGGAATTGACTTGAGGGGAGTATAGTTTGTTTAATAGGTGCTGGATTGAAGAATTAATTACCTAATTCCAAGAGGAACAAAGGCAAGGGGCAAAAACAAACACTTTCTAAATACACCACATACATTGGAGGGCCCAACAAAGAGGAGACAACAAAGGAGTTGCTAATAGAAAATCAACAAAGGGAGTTTCATCTAATTTCTTTGCAACTTAACTTTTGTTAATTACTTGTTTAATTACGTAATTAAACGGTGAGTGTGTCTTCAGGGCTCCAAGTGTCCAAGAAGCCTCACCTAGGGCCGACTAGTTTAGAACTATCTAGCCTAGTTTTTGTTAATTGCTTTAATTGCATCTTTTTGCCTTAATTAGCTACGCTTATCAAATTGTTTTGTCTTGTTTAAGCTTTGTTAATTTTGCTTGGTTGATTAGATAGTTTGCATTGTTTTCTTGCATTAAAAATTTGATCTCTCCAACTTAATTGTGTTTTAAGTGGTTTACCAAGAGAAAGATTTGTGTGAAGACATTGAGGGATAGTTTTTGGCTAAGGCAAGACTTGGTATTTAAGCAGTCCATTGTGACTCACCTCTCTTACCTGGAAAACTACCTTCTTTAACTTCCCTCATTTTTCTCAAGGTAAAACATTTCTAGACACAAAACTCTAGTCATGTCTTCTCATTCTTCAAAGTCTATGGAAAGTGATGTGAAATCCATCAAATCCCTTTCAAAACAACTTGCCAAGGATGTTCAATTAATTTCCTATAGAAAATTGGAGAACGAGTCTAAAATCAATGAACTAACTAGAGGAAAGGAAGAGAAATCACAAAATTCAAAAAAATATAATACTCATGCATCTCATTCAAATGAAGATGAGTCTCTAGGGGAGGGAAGCCTTAGAATCAATGACTATTACCAACCACCCCCTAGAAGAAATAGGCAAAGGGAGCAAGAGGGCCCAAGGGAGGTTAGGGTAGACCTACCTCATTTCCAAGGTAAGGAAAACGTAGAAATCTACCTAGATTGGGAAATGAAAGTAGAGCAACTCTTTGCTTGCCATAGGGTGAGTGAAGAACGCAAGGTACCCTTAGCCACCCTTAGCTTCCAAGGGAATGCCATGTATTGGTGGACCTCTCTCGAAAGAGAAAGACGTCTTTATAGGGAACCTCCCATTGAGTATTCGAATGACCTTAGGGGATCCCTAAGACGTCGACACATACCCTCATACTACCATAGGGAGATAATGGACAAGCTCCAAAGACTCCAACAAAAGAATATGAGTGTAGAGGAGTATAGGCAGAAAATGGAGCTCTATATGATGAGAGCATCCATTAGAGAAGAGGAGGACACCACCATAGCAAGATTCCTTAGTGGCCTCTCTCTTGAGATAAGAGATAGGGTAGAACTCCTTCCCTACCAAGACTTGAATTGATGGAGATCAAGCTCAAGAGGACATGGAGGCCAATCAACAAGACCAAGACGAGGAGGAGGCACAAATAGAAGACGACCATGGAGGTCAAAGTCCACCTCAAAGGATTACAAGAAGCATGTTCAAAGCTTTGGGAGCTAGAGGACATTTTGTAATTTCTTTAGTTGAAGGTGCTTAGAGGGAAACATTAGAAACCTCTTTTGTTTTAGCATCTTGTAGGCTTTAGTTAGGAGCTTTGGGGGGGTGTATTAGTAGATAGGTGTAGAAGTAGAATAGGAGGTGCCAAAGTGAAGGAAAGGATCACACCTTCCTCATGCATAGAATAGGCGCCGGTTCTAGAATGATTTGGGAGGGAATTTTGAATTGTTTTAGCTTGCATTTTCAACACCTTAGGCTATAAATAGAGGTGCTCTCTTTGTAAAATTCAGATTGGAATTAATCTAAGAAAACTCTACTCAAATTTTGAGTGACCTTTGGAGAGCTTTTGGAGCCTTCTTCTCTAGTCTTATCTTGATGGATCATTGGAGTCCTCAAGTGGCGGCATCACTCTTATCTAGGAGCATTCCACACTTCTAGTGGCGAGATCATCCAACTTTCTTCCATCTTCATGAGCACTCTCTTCTCCTTCCTTTCTTCTCTTTCAATTACTCTTGTTGTCTTGTGTTCTTGAGCATTTTGGTTCGGTTTTTCTGTTTTTCCAGCACCTTTTGTTTCTGTTCTTGCCTTTTAATTTCAATTATGTTCGGTTCATTTGTGTGCTTAATCATTTCTGTTCGGTTCCTTTTAATTTCTCCTCTTTTGTTCGGTTCAATTTGACTAAAATTGGTTCATCCAATGAGTTTGGGATTTGGTACTAGTTTTTGGTGAGTTCTTGTCTTAGAACAATGATCCAACTCTAAGAAAAGTGCCTCTATAATATCCAACTCAAGGTGATTCCTAAGAAGGTCAAGAACCTTTCTCTATGTGGCTAGTGGAATCACATCATGTGGTATCATGAGTCTTAGGTTCTTCTTGTTTAATTGTTGAGTTGTGTGCACTTTAATTTCTTGCAATTTAAGTTTCTGTTTTAGAATTTTACTTGAGTATTCTTGCTGTTTTTCTTTTACACCAAGTGCTTGTGAAAAGGTTTATGGCACTCATAATTCTTATGAGTATGGTTGGTCTTTTGGAATGGCATTATCCTTCCTAGAGTTTACCTTAAGCTTCCTTTCACTTGTTGTTAAAATTTGTGATGTGTCTTTTAATTTTGTAATCATGTCAAGTTTTGTCTTAGTCATGTTATTCCATAATTGTCATTACTTCTAGTAGTACTTTTATTGCTTTGATTGTTTATTGTTTTAGTGTCATATAATTTTCTGAATTGATGTTGATCCTTTGTGCATTTTCTTTTTAGAATTGAGTTCATACTTGTATTCTAGACCTATACAAGTTCCAATACATCATTTTCTATTATGTTTTTGCTAGTTCATCATCCTGTTTTTTATTCCTATTAGGATTCCTCTGTTTCTGAAAAAAGTGCTTACTGTTTTTCCTTATTGCAATTGATTTACTCACTGAAAAAATCTGAAATTCTGGATTTGTGATATTCAAAGTGTTAGAAAAGAATAGAAAAAAGAATCATTCAAAAATTCAAAGTACACAGAAAATGATAAATAAAATAAAAAAAGTGTACAATTCTGCCGAAAAAAATACGGTAATCTGGCAGCGATTTTGAAAAATTTATTTCTCTCAATTGGCTTACTTTTTTAAATTGATTCCAGTGCCATTATTGAGTTAACATATTGAAGTTTCTGTGGTTTAAATTTCATAATCCAGTTCGCTCTACATCATTCCAGTTAAATCAGTGAATATCAAGCACAGTTTGCATTAAAAAAAAAAAAAAAAATTTCCAGTAGCTAAATTTTTTGTTTTCTTCATCTACTCTAGTGCTTTTCCTTAAGTATTCTTTTGTGTGCCTACTTTTATCATTGAGTTCTTTATTTTCTTGCTTGTCTTTCATTCTTACTCTTTGAGTTTGTCTTACATATAGTTTTCCTTTTGCAATTACCTTTCCTTGCTTATACCTTTTCTTGTTTGTCTTTATTGTTTCATTGGTTTTGTGGGGGTTGCTCTTAAGATTGGTGTGCTTGCTTTGACATATTTCATTTGAGGATTCCAAGGCCTCAAGATCAGATTGGTGCAAGAACATTGTTTCTTTGAGAGTGATCTCTTTTTTCAGCCTCATTTCACTTCGGCAGTTTCATTGCCAAAGCTCACTATTTTTGCTAATTTTTAACTTGTTTGCTGTTTTGTGTGTTTGCTGTTTTTTTTAATTACAAATGGCTGGATTTTCAAGTGATGCATCCTACAAGCAGAATTCTCCTTCCAAAGCTTCAATTCTTGGTGAATTACATGAAGCTCAAAGAACAATTAGACGGTTGGAGGAGAAAATGCAAAAGATGGAGGTCCAACAAGCTAGACCATCTCCTTCTATCCATGATGGACATCATTCTCATAGACCATCTTCAAGAGCTTCTTCAAATGATGTTGGCCGTGAAGATGAGCATAGGAGAAGGAGACCTCCACCCCAAGTCCATGGACAAAGACATCATCACCAAGGGGAAAGAATTCACTACGGCAATGGCTTCTATCATGATGCAAAGTCCAAGCTTCCTTCGGTCAAGCTACCTTGTTTTAATGGTTCTAGTGATCCAAATGTATATTTAGATTGGGAGGCTAAGTGTGAACAAATTTTTGAGATCCATGAGATCCAAGATGAGCATAAGCTCAAGCTAGCCACCCTAGAGTTTAGTGATTATGCCATGAAATGGTGGCATGGAATTGTAAAGGACATTATCTATGACAAGGGTCCTCCCGTGGACTCTTGGAACTCTTTAAAGGATCATATGCGCGCTAGGTTTGTGCCCCCACATTTTAGGAAAGACCTCATGTTGAGACTCCAACGGTTTCAACAAGGCACGCTAAATGTGGATGAATATTATAAGGAGCTTGAGACGCTTGTGCTTAAAATTGAATTAGAAGAAAGTGAAGAAGCCATGGTTGCTAGGTTTGTGAGTGGTCTTAGGAAGGATATCCAAGACATTGTTGAGTTACAAGAGTATTCATCATTGGGTTCTTTAGTTCATCTTGCAATGAAGGTGGAAGCCCAACTTGCTAAGAAAAACTCTTTTAAAAATGCTTCCAATGATGGATACTACTCCAAGTCTTGGAGAAACAAAACTTCTTTTTCTAAACATCCTCCCAAAGATTCTTCTTTCAAACCCAAGGAATCTAAGCCATCTACATCTAGACCTAAGTCTCCCACTAGAACATCTAATACTAAATGCTTTAAATGTATGGGTTATGGTCATATTGCTGCAAATTGTCCTTCCAAACGAAGTATGTACATGCATGAGGGCATTGTAGTTAGTGAGCATGATTCGGACTCTCCTAAGCATTCATTGCATTCTCATGCATCTAGTGAGGAAGAGAGTGAATGTCCACTTGAAGGGGACTTGTTAGTTGTGAGAAGACTTCTTGGACAAGTTTCACAACCTTTTGATGAAACTCAAAGGGAAAATATTTTCCATACAAGATGTCTTATTCAAAACAACATTTGTTCCTTGATACTGGATGGGGGTAGTTGTGCAAATGTGGCTAGTACAAGAGTAGTAGATAAGCTTGGATTGCCTACTATCTCTCATACAAAGCCCTACAAATTACAATGGCTTAGTGAAGTAGGAGAAATAATTGTTAATAAACAAGTCCTCATCCATTTCTCCATTGGAAAATACAAAGATGAGGTATTATGTGATGTTGTGCCCATGGAAGCCACTCATGTTCTTTTGGGAAGGCCTTGGCAATTTGATAGAAAAGTTTTACATGATGGCTTTACCAACAAACTATCTTTTGAATTCCATGGTCACAAGGTTACTTTAAAATCTCTCTCTCCAAGAGAAGTCCATGAGGACCAAGTTATTATGAAGAAAAAGAGGGAGAGTGAAAAAGATAAAAAAGATAAGAGTTCTAAGCCTACACTTCTTGTGTCTAGGCGTGACATTGAAAGGGAAATAGTGGCTCATCATCCTCTTTTCTTAGCCATCCCTAGAACTCTTAGAGTAGAATCACTTGTTGATAGTCCTCATTGCTTAGAAAATTTGGTAGAAGAGTTCCAAGATGTGTTTCAAGATCCTCCAAATGGACTTCCACCTTTGAGAGGGATTGAGCACCAAATTGATTTGATACCGGGCTCTTCTTTACCAAATCGTCCAGCATATAGGACCAATCCAAGTGAAACCAAGGAAATTCGCCAACAAGTTGAGGCTTTGATTGAGAAAGGGTGGGTTCAAGATAGCATGAGTCCTTGTGCTATGCCTATCATCTTAGTGCCAAAAAAGGATGGCACATGGCGTATGTGTTCGGATTGTAGGGCCATAAATAACATTACCATTAAGTATAGGCATCCCATACCTAGACTAGATGATTTGTTGGATGAATTACATGGTTCTAAAATCTTTTCAAAGATTGATCTTAAAAGCGGCTACAATCAAATCCGTATCAAACCGGGTGATGAATGGAAGACGGCTTTTAAGACCAACTTTGGTTTATATGAGTGGTTAGTTATGCCTTTTGGTTTAACTAATGCACCAAGTACCTTCATGCGCCTCATGCATCATGTTCTTAGACCTTTCATTGGTAAGTTTGTTGTGGTTTACTTTGATGACATTCTCATTTATAGCTTATCTTTGAATGACCATAGGTTGCATGTTAGGCAAGTTTTAGAAACCCTTAGGAAGGAACATTTGTATGCTAACCTTGCTAAATGTATGTTTGCTCTTGATCATATAGAATTCCTAGGGTTTGTTGTGAGTTGTAAAGGGGTCCATGTGGACAAAACAAAGGTGGTGGCCATTCAAAATTGGCCTACACCGAAATCTTTGAATGAGGTCCGAAGTATTCATGGACTAGCTTCTTTCTATAGAAGATTTGTCCCAAACTTTGGTACCATTGCCGCACCACTCAATGACATAGTGAAAAAGGATGTGGTCTTTCATTGGGGAGAAGCACAACAAAATGCTTTTGATACTTTGAAAGAAAAATTGACTAATGCTCCCATCTTGGCCCTTCCTAATTTCACTAAGACATTTGAGATTGAGTGTGATGCTTCAAGTATAGGTATTGGGGTTGTTCTCCTTCAAGAGGGCCACCACATAGCCTATTTTAGTGAGAAATTGAAGGGAAGTCATCTCAACTATTCCACCTATGATAAGGAATTATATGCACTTGTTAGGGCTTTGTTTACTTGGCAACACTATCTTTTTCCAAAAGAGTTTGTGATACATAGTGATCATGAATCTCTTAAATATTTGAAAAGCCAAAACAAACTTAACAAGAGGCATGCTAAGTGGGTGGAATTCATTGAGCAATTTCCTTATGTGATCAAACACAAGCAAGGCAAAATAAATATTGTGGCGGATGCTCCTTCTAGAAGATACACCTTGCTAAATCTTTTAACCTCTCAATATCTTGGTTTTGATCACATTAAGGAACTCTATCATGATGACCTTGATTTTTCTCTCATCTATCAAGAGTGTCTTAAAGGAGGACACAAAGACTTTTTTATTCAAGATGGCTTTCTTTTTAAAGGAAAACGTCTTTGTGTTCCCCAATGCTCTATTAGATTATCTCTTGTTAGAGAAGCTCATGAGGGGGGTTTAATGGGACATTTTGGGGTTGCTAAAACTTTGGATGTGTTGCATGAACATTTCTTTTGGCCTCATATGCATAAACATGTTCATAGTTTGTGTGATAAATGCATAGCTTGCCGCAAAGCTAAGTCTAAAATGCATCCCCATGGTCTTTATACTCCTCTTCCTATCCCTTCAATGCCTTGGGTAGATATATCTATGGATTTCATCTTAGGCTTACCCAAGACATCAAAGGGAAAGGACTCCATTTTTGTGGTAGTGGATCGTTTTTCAAAGATGGCTCACTTTATTCCTTGCCACAAAGTGGATGATGCATGCCACATTGCAAACCTCTTCTTCAGAGAAGTGGTTCGCTTGCATGGGATTCCTAGGTCTATAGTGTTCGATAGAGATCCTAAATTCTTGAGTCACTTTTGGAAGACCTTGTGGGGCAAGCTTGGAACTAAGCTTTTATTTTCTACCACTTGCCACCCACAAACTGATGGTCAAACCGAGGTGGTGAATAGAACTTTGGGACAACTATTGAGATGCTTTATTTCGGGGAATCCTAGAGTGTGGAAGAATTTACTACCCCATGTTGAGTTTACATATAACCGAGTAGTAAATTCTACCACCTCCCATTCTCCTTTTGAGGTGGTCTATGGGTTTAATCCCCTAACACCTCTTGATCTTCTTCCTATTCCCCTTCTTGGAGATGTCTTGTGCAAAGATGGGGATGAAAAGGCTTCTTTTGTGAAAAATTTGCATAAAGACATCAAGAAGAGAATTGAGAAGAAGGTTGGCAAGTATGCTGAACTTGCCAATAAAAGGAGAAAAGCATTGTTGTTTGATGAGGGCGATTGGGTGTGGCTTCAGTTGAGGAAGGATCGTTTTCCTACTCAAAGGAAGTCCAAACTAATGCCTCGAGGGGATGGCCCTTTCCAAGTCCTCAAGAGGATTAATGACAATGCTTATGAGTTAGATATGCCTGATACATTCTTAGGTAGTCATATTTTTAATGTCAGCGATCTAACTCCTTTTTCTGTAGGTCTCCATAATTCGTGGTCGAATTCTCTCCAACTCAGGGAGTATGATGGAGATCAAGCTCAAGAGGACATGGAGGCCAATCAACAAGACCAAGACGAGGAGGAGGCACAAATAGAAGACGCCCATGGAGGTCAAAGTCCACCTCAAAGGATTACAAGAAGCATGTTCAAAGCTTTGGGAGCTAGAGGACATTTATTTTCTCTTTTTGTAATTTCTTTAGTTGAAGGTGCTTAGAGGGAAACATTAGAAACCTCTTTTGTTTTAGCATCTTGTAGGCTTTAGTTAGGAGCTTTGGGGGGGTGTATTAGTAGATAGGTGTAGAAGTAGAATAGGAGGTGCCAAAGTGAAGGAAAGGATCACACCTTCCTCATGCATAGAATAGGCGCCGGTTCTAGAATGATTTGGGAGGGAATTTTGAATTGTTTTAGCTTGCATTTTCAGCACCTTAGGCTATAAATAGAGGTGCTCTCTTTGTGAAATTCAGATTGGAATTAATCTAAGAAAACTCTACTCAAATTTTGAGTGACCTTTGGAGAGCTTTTGGAGCCTTCTTCTCTAGTCTTATCTTGATGGATCATTGGAGTCCTCAAGTGGCGGCATCACTCTTATCTAGGAGCATTCCACACTTCTAGTGGCGAGATCATCCAACTTTCTTCCATCTTCATGAGCACTCTCTTCTCCTTCCTTTCTTCTCTTTCAATTACTCTTGTTGTCTTGTGTTCTTGAGCATTTTGGTTCGGTTTTCTGTTTTTCCAGCACCTTTTGTTTCTGTTCTTGCCTTTTAATTTCAATTCTGTTCGGTTCATTTGTGTGCTTAATCATTTCTGTTCGGTTCCTTTTAATTTCTCCTCTTTTGTGCGGTTCAATTTGACTAAAATTGGTTCATCCAATGAGTTTGGGATTTGGTACTAGTTTTTGGTGAGTTCTTGTCTTAGAACAATGATCCAACTCTAAGAAAAGTGCCTCTATAATGTCCAACTCAAGGTGATTCCTAAGAAGGTCAAGAACCTTTCTCTATGTGGCTAGCGGAATCACATCATGAATGACTTGGTTCAACTTTGCATTAAAGTTGAACAACAAAATTTGCGCAAAACTTCAAGTCAAAGGGTGGGTTCATACTCTAGCTTTTATCCCAAGAAAGATTATAAAAGGGAGGGTAGCACATCTAGAGAAAAACCAAAGGAAACTACCAAGCCCTTAGCAAAAGATACCTCTTCATGAGAATCAACTAAAGGTGGCTTTTTATAATGAAGAACAAGATCATTCGCCTTCACATTTAAAGTTTTTCTTGTTAATCTTTGCAAAAGATAAAGCCCAAGCCCAAGCCCAAGCCCAAGAAGGCCAAAGCCCACAAAAGCCCAAAAGTCCATCCCATGAAGGGCAAGGCCAAGTATTAAATAAATATTGTTTAGAAAGGTGCTTAGAGGGAAACATTAGAAACCTCTATTGTTAAAGCATCTTCTAGTCTTAGTTAGGAGTCTTAGGGGGGGTGTGTTAGTAGATAGGTGTAGGAGTAAATAAGGAGGTGCCAAAGTGAGAGAAGGGATCACACCTTCCTCATGCATTGTTTTAGGCGCCAATTCTAGAAGTTTTTAGGAGGGAGTTTTTGAATTTGTGTAGCTTGCATTTCAGCACCTTAGGCTATGAATATAGGTGCTTCCTTTGTAAATTTCAGATTTGAATTTTAGAGAAAAGAAACTATACTCAAATTTTGAGTGATCATTGGAGAGCTTTTGAGCCTTCTTCTCTAGTCTCATCTTGAAGGATCCATGGTGTCCTCAAGTGGCGGCATCACACTCATCTAGGAGCAACCATCCTTCTAGTGGCGTGATCATCCAACCATACATCCATCTTCATGAGCACTCTCTTCTCCTTCCTTTCTTCTCTTTTGTTGTTCATGTTTTTGAGTTGGTGTTCTTGAGAATTTTGGTTCGGCTTTAAGTTTTCCAGCAGCTGTTCTTTTTTTTTTCTTTGTGTTTGGTTCGGTACATTTCTTTTTCCAGCTTTCCTTTTCAGTTTTCTTGTCTTTAATTTCATTTTGTTCGGTTCAAAGTTGTTTTCATTCAATTGTATTCGGTGCCTATGGTTTTTACCTCTTTTTGTTGGTTCAATTTGACAATAATTGGAACTTCTATATGAGTTTGTGTTTTGGCACTAGTTTTGGTGAGTTCTTGTTCATAGAACCTTGATCCATTTCTATGATAAAGTGCCTAGCTCTTAACCAACTCAAGATGATTCCTAAGAATGTCAAGAATCATTCTAATTGTGCCAGTGGAATCACATCACCTCTACCCCACCCATCCGAACTAGGGACGTTAAGTGTTTTAAGTGCTATGGAAGAGAGCATGTGCAAGCACAATGCCCAAACCAAAGGACTTTGTTTTTAAAAGGTGTAGACGAATACACTAGTGGTGAGGATGAGCCAAGTGAGAGAGAGGAAGGGGGAGAGGATGAGAGGGTAGCTCCATTAGAGGGAGAATTGTTAATGATTAAGAGAACCCTCAACAATCAACCTAGCACATCCATGGAAACACAAAGGGAGAACATCTTTCATACAAGATGTAATGTTTTAGAAAATATATGTTCCCTCATTTTGGATAGTGGATATAGTTGCAATTGTTGTAGTTCTAGAATGGTTGATAAGCTTAATCTACAAGTAGTTCCTCACCCAAAACCTTACAAATTACAATGGATTAATGAAAATGGGGAACTAAGTGTAGATAAGCAAGTGGAAATCAAGTTTTCCATAGGGAACTACAAAGACAAGGTTTTATGTGATGTAGTACCTATGGAAGCTTGCCACATCTTATTAGGGAGACCATGACAATTTGACAAGAAAACCTTGCATGATGGTCTCACTAACGAGATTTCCTTCACCCATAAGCATAGGAAGTTTGTACTTAGTCCTTTACCACACTCTCAAGTGGTGAAAGACCAAATACAAATGAAACATAAGAGGGATGAGGAAAAAAAAAGAGTGCTAGAAAAAGAGAAAATCCTTAGGGATAGAAAGGCGTGGGAAAAGAGTGTTCCTTCCCACAAGGTTGCTCAACAAGAAAAGCCTTTTGAAAACATCTTGGAAAATTTGCTTCTTGTTGAACAACCAAGCCTAATCTTTTGTAAAGGAACACTTGCATGCACTGCCACAAGTAATGAACTCATGAGTCTACCTCCTCAAATAGAAAAACTTTTAAGTGAATTTGAAGATATATTCTCTAATGAGGGACCCATTGGACTCCCTCCCATTAGAGGTATAGAACATCAAATTGACTTCATTCCGGGGGCAAGCCTACCAAATAGGCCCGCTTATAGAACTAACCCCGAGGAAACCAAGGAGATAGAGTCACAAGTTCAAGACTTGTTGGAGAAGGGTTCGGTTCAAAAGAGCCTAAGCCCTTGTGTTGTACCTGTCTTGTTGGTGCCAAAAAAGATGGAAAATGGCGTATGTGTTGTGATTATAGAGCAATCAACAACATCACCATCAAGTATAGGCATCCAATCCCAAGGCTTGATGACATGCTTGATGAGTTACATGGGTCAACCATATTTTCTAAAATTGACCTTAAAAGTGGGTATCACCAAATTCGAATCAAAGAGGGTGATGAGTGGAAAACCGCTTTTAAGACTAAGTTTGGATTATATGAGTGGTTGGTGATGCCATTTGGGCTCACTAATGCCCCTAGTACATTCATGAGGCTCATGAATCATACCTTGAGGGATTGTATAGGTAAATACGTAGTAGTTTACTTTGATGATATCTTAGTGTATAGCAAAACCCTAGAAGAGCATCTAAGTCACCTTAGGGAAGTTCTTCTAGTGCTTAGGAAAAATAGTTTATTTTCCAATAGGGGTAAGTGCACCTTTTGTGTAGATAGTGTAGTTTTCCTAGGTTTCATAGTTAACAAAAGGGGCGTGCATGTTGACCCCGAGAAGATCAAGGCCATTCGAGAGTGGCCCACTCCGCAAAATGTAAGTGATGTAAGAAGTTTCCATGGGTTAGCTAGTTTTTATAGAAGGTTTGTGCCTAATTTTTCAAGCTTAGCTTCCCCTTTAAATGAACTTGTAAAAAAAGATGTTGCATTTTGTTGGAGTGATAAGCATGAGCAAGCCTTCCAAAGGCTAAAGGCTCAACTCACCAATGCACCAATTCTAGCTCTCCCAAATTTTTGCAAAACTTTTGAGATAGAATGTGATGCA
>NC_023755.2:25237976-25247119 GCF_000499845.2 Phaseolus vulgaris
AAGTTCGCAGAGAGTCTGGAGTCGAATGAAGAAGATGAAGGAACAGTAAAGGAGCGCGCCAATTTGAATAAGAGAAGCGCTAGCGACACACGCTGGCCGTCGATGGGGCCACGTGTCGCGAGATTAAGAAGGAAGTCCAAACGTTAAAGAAGCAGCACGTGAGGTGGCACGTGAGGCGGCCCACTTGCCACGTGGACTGAGGGCACGACCACTTAGTCTCTTCGCTGAGAACGAGTTCTCGACTCGAGACTGGGGGCTTGTGATCCGATCGGTCATCGGTAGTCGATGACGTCAGCAGAGAACCACGTGGACCACTCGCAGGGTGACACGTGGACCAGGTGGCAGAGAGGTCAGGGGGACGATCGCCAAGAGCGGTGATCGGTGGTCAGTAACCAAGTGACCACCGACAGATCAGGCGGCAGAGAGGTCGGGGACAGATCATCCAGAATGGTGATCGGTGGTCAGTAGCCAAGTGGCCACCAACAGACCAGTTCTCAGACTAACGCCTGGGGCAGAACGCGAGAAGCAAATAAACACTGATCAGTCATCGGGTGTATTGTCATCGGGGTCTCGTGTTACACGCAGTTAAACTGGGACTGAGGTTCCCAGCGAGAGCGTTACGCATGGATCTCGCATGAGCACACCTCAGGGAATCATGCACGAGAGTGGCCTGAGGGAACTAGTAAACCAGTCAGTGATTGGTGATTCCCTCAACCCATTACGTGCGTGCATCGTGAAGGGTAAGCTGTATACGCAGAGAGCAACGTTTGGTGAGTGTGCCTAGACCAGCCACACCGACGTTCTCCTAAGAGTATGCGATTTACCCAGATGAGAGAAATATCCTAAGTTACTCCGCAAGGGCGTAACTTAGGCACACAAAGAGAAGCGCTAGAGCCCTTCCAGTAAATGACACGTGTGTGGTTAGATGTGAGTTGCAGGCCTCCACGTGTCATCATCTGAGAGGGGTGCGGTCCAGACAAAAGAGCACTCCGTACCACTAAGGTACAGACAGGCGCAGCCAAGCGCAGAGACGCGCAGACATGCACAGACTCTCACGCTCCCACTGCTGATTCTGAAGGTACACTTTCTCTGAAAAGCATAACAGGGTTCTGACACATGCCAGAAAAGCATAACAGAATTCTGTTATGCCCAGAAGCAGGGAAAGAGACATAAAAGAGAATCAGGGGAGAGTGGGGGATACGAAAAACAGAGAGCAAGAGTTTTTCACACACACTACTAGTTTCTCATTTTGGTGGTTCTGTGGACTAACTTGATCGTCGGAGTGCAAACGGCCGCTAGAGGCGCCGTCTGTGTGTTTTGCAGGTCACGTTTGGGATCCAAGAAGGTTCTGAGGGTGATTCTGCAAAGACGCAGTCGCGTAGACGGGGCAAAGAGTGCTACGAAGCGATTCTCCACGATTCGAGTTGCCGGCAGGATCACTTTATTTGATAATTCCCCTAGATGGACGTTTGATCCGGGAGGGCAAGCATAGTTGAAGAAGCAAGAGGCTGCTATCCGAGATCAAATCTCTAGATCTGAGGATAGATCTTCTCAAGGAGAAGGAGATGACGGACACCATCCAGCCACATTCATTCCCCTAGCCATGAAGAAGAAGAAGCAATGGATTTGAGGACAAATCCTTTTCAAGAGGGAGGGGATGATGGAAGAGGCCCAAGCACAAGCCCACATGCAAGCCCACCAAAGGGTAGATTTGGGCCAACCATAGAGTTATGGCCAAGAGGATCCAAGAAGACGTTCTTTTACATGTTCAAATGCCATAAACTCTAGTGTAGAGTAGACTTTAATTTCTTGTCAAAATTAGCATAGGAACTTTATTTGTAATTTTCTTAGAATTAATTTTGGCACCTAAAACACCAACCTAGGTAAACTTAGAGTTTCTAAAAAAACCTCTAAATTTACCAAGGCCGGTCTAGAAAGCCCATGGAGGGGGTGAGCATAAAAACTAGACACACCCCTCCCCATGTGCTCATTTGTGCACCCATGTGCCATGTGCACCCATGTGCTTCACATTTACATTTCATTTATCTAGCATTAGGGTTGCATTATGGTCCTCCTTAGCCTATAAAAGGAGGAGCCTACACCTTGTATTTTCAAGTTTATTGTGAGTAAAGTTATGCTGCCATTTTGTGCCAAGCTTTGCTTCTCCCTAGAACTCTAGGCTCTAAACTTCACATCCTTCACCTTTCCTTGGGCTGGCCGAACCTCCCAATGTTCATACACATCATGCACCTTCAAGATCAACATCACTCTTAGGAGGATCTTGCACACACATCCATGGCTTCCGCACCATCTCTTACATGATTCAAGAAGAACTTCATGAAATTATCCATAAAGTATTATATCGATTACGAAGCATCCAAGGAACATTTGTCCTAGTAATAAACGCAACACAAACCAAAGCAGAATCACATTCCAATCATACATTAGTATGCTCCATCTTTTGAGTTTCCTCCATACCATGTATAACCCCATAAAACTCAACAACCAGAGCAGTCTGAACTTCAAGAAACGCAGAAAAAGCTCCAATAAATTCTCCCATACTCCCACGAAAAATACCTCCACAAGTAGAAAGACCAGGATATCCCCTAGCAGCCCCATCAGTATTAATTTTAACCCATTCTGGTGAATGAAACTCCCATCTAACAGGAAGAGGACGTAGAACTTTACCAATACGAGTGTTAATACCAAAAAACTTGAGCACTTTGAAATCGAACATATCATTCTTCATTGAAGTTTTACACGAATTACCCACTAGACAAGTTAAATCTTTAATAACCAAACCAACCCTAGAAATCTCAATCTTATCCTGAAAAACGAGCATAATTCCTCATACACCATATCATCCAAATAGAACAAGTTATCACAACAAGCTTAATCAATTTAACCAAAGGACTACCATCACTCTTAGTAAAAGAAAGAAGATCATCCTTATTAGAGAAATTAGAAGTACGAGAAATGTGTCGAACTCAACTCCAAATACGCAAAGCATTAGAACATTCAAAAAAGAAATGTTGAATAGATTTCTCGTGTTTTTCACAAAGCGTACAAATAGAACAAATATGCAGACCTTTATTTTGAATATGTTGATCTGTAGGAAGCTGCCAATGAAAAAATTTCCAAAGGACAAGAGTTTTGGAAGGTGGAATATATGAAGATCAAATAAATTCACCCCAACCATAAGAAAGTCCTGGATCCAAGAAAAAAGTCCTAACTGATTTAAGAGTGATACCATCAGACTCATCTAGAATCCAATTAGGAGTATCTTGTTCCGTCCCAACCATGATATGAGTAAAAAGATGAGACATCTACTGTAAAGACAATGAAATATTCCAATCACCATTATAACTTGATTTCAATTTGTGAATAGATATAAAACATTACTTTCAAGCACATTTTAGATATTTGGTTATTTCTGTTGAACCAAGTAGTGTTCAATGTTTTGAAGAATCCAAATCCTTTGAAGGATGTTGAAGCCTCTACTTTGCTTGATGTTGTTGTGCTGGTTTAAGCTTTGTTCTGGGGTAGTTTAATGTTGTAATCCACCCTTAGATTAAATCTCAAGCAATTAGCATCTCAATCTTTATCAAAGTAAAATGTTTTTCAAACTAAGTTGAAACAACCGATTGTTTTGTCGAAACAACCGATTGTTTACACTTAGGTGTTTTGAGAAAGTTTGAAAACTGTTTTTGAATGGTGAAAACTGTTAAGTACCAAAACAACCGATTGATTCGAGGAAACAACCGATTGTTTGTTTTGGAACCATAACAGAAAAACTGTTTTCTTTGACTGAGCTTTAAATGCTTTAACTGAATACGCTCCAGTCATTAAATGCTTTGACCAATCTATTTTAAATGCAATTAAGAGTTTGTTAAGATTTGATAACAAACTATATCTTTGTATAATTTCAGAAAAACTGTTTTTTAAGAAATAAGAATCTTGACACAAAGTTTTTCACTAAGAGTTTTTCAAAGAGTTCTGAGATTGCTTAAGAGTTTAGAGATTGATCAAGGTGCTGAAATAGGATTCTACTTGTATTGATTTCAGATATTCATCTGTAACAAGTGTAATCTTTGTAAACTGTTGAACAATTCGTTTGTGTGTTTTGCTGAGATTGGTTGTGTGTTCTTGAGGTGTTCAAGATCAGCAATCTTAGTGTTGGTCAAGGAGAGTGTGTTTCTTGAGGTGTTCAAGGTCATTCTCTTGGTTGTGGTGTAAGTGATCAAGTGGTGATTGCTTAGTGGATATCCTCAGGGTTTCTGAGAAGACTGGATGTAGCTCTAGTTTGGAGTGAACCAGTATAAACAACTGTGTACAATCTCTCTATCTCTAACTCTTTAATTTCAGTTTGTTTGTTGTTTGCTGGTATAAACAACCGATTGTTTCGAAAGAAACAACCGATTGTTTTTTCTAGTACTGCAGTTTTTGCTTGCTGTTTTGGCTAACTGAATTGCTGAATCAATTGGTTTCTGAAATAAATTCATTCTAGCTTTGAAAAGTTTGCAAAAACCCCTTTACAATTCACCCCTCTAGTTTAAAGCCATCTTTTCTAACAATTTCAAGTTTGATTTAATGTAATGTGTTTTACATAAACATTGCATTGAAATATATCTTCATCTCTCGGTAGAAACTAAACTATTCATTTTGATGAAAATTTCCAGCAACTTTAAAAATCACATGTGGATCACAAAATGGTCAGGCTTTATATTCCATCGTGAGAAACTAAACTTCTTATTCCCTATTTTCCTTAACCATGATCAAAATTGTTCAAATGGAGTCATTGGGGACAAGGACAGGTAAAGATAATGGGGTTTTCTTTTGTTTTTTGGATTCGTGCACAAAAGAATTCTATTAATATTTTTATCTTATATATATAAAAGTGGTTAGATATACTACAGTAGTAATACAAACAGTGAATAAGATATATATATATATATATATATTATTTGTTATATTGATTTATTTATTAAAAAATTAATTTATCAAATACAAATAAATAAATATAATAGATATAAATAATTGTGGTTGAAAAAAAAACATGAATGCTTAAATGATAAATGGAGAAAAATCAAATGTTCTTAATTCCAAAACATATGATATTTTACGGGGATTTTGAAATCCATAATATTTTACGATGTTTTGAAACTCATTATATTCTATGGAGGTTTCGAAACCTGTGATATTTACGGAGGTTTTGAAACTCATGATATTTTATGGAGGTTCTAAAACTCATGGTATTTTACGCTGGTTTTGAAACCCATGGTATTTTATGAAGGTTTCAAAACCTATGGTATTTTACGAAGGTTTTGAAACTCACGGTATTTTACGGAGGTCCTAAAACTCATGGTATTTTACGAGGTTTTTTAAACTCATGTTATTTTACGGAGGTTTTGAAAGAATTTTTTTGAGGTTTAAAAATACCTCGGGGAACACGTTCCCATGGATGATTTAGCGGGGGAAACTACAACCCTGAGTAAATGACTTAACGGAGGTTTTAACCTTTGGTAATGTAAAAATAAACCTCGTTAAAATAATTTTTTCTTGTATTGTCATTACGAACAGATGTTATAAAGCAATTAACATTTCAAATCTATTCATAGCATTCAAATATGTTAATCATTAACATTTAGGTCAGATGCTTAGAAGTACTTTCCAATCAAATCTAAGGATCAAAATCATGAATAATTCAAGCTTTGAGAATAAAATGATAATATCAATCATCAATAAAATAACTAGATATTATAGATAAATACCACCTCAATACATAAGAGTTTGAACAGATTACTCCTAACCCCAATGGGAAGAATTGACCACTCATGTTGGTCATTACAAGCATGGAAAGCAAGAAAAGAATATCTAGGATGTTTCTCCTTAACGACTACCTCCTTTAGGGTTTTCTATCTCTCTCTCTCTTCTCTCAATGATGTCTAGTGGCATGCCTCACGTCTTCTATTTAACCTAGTTGGGATTGGGCTAAGTGACATCTCGCTTAAGCGAGTTTGACAGAAAAAGCTCAACTTCACTGAAGTGAACTTGCTTGGGCGATTTACTCTAGTCATCTTGTTTGGGCAAGTTTGGACGAGTTTCCAATGTTCCAACTTTTCGTTTTCATCTTGTCCATTCTCCTTTAGCCATTTCATCTTCATTTTCCTCAAAATCCTGAAATTAACACAAATTTGGGAATAAATCGTTCTCATTCATCTTATAATCATAAAATATGTAAAAAGGTTTAAATTCCTAAATTATAGGTTGAATTATAGCTCTTTTATCGATAAAAATACATATGTGCTTATCTTTTAATATAAAATATTACTCAAATATGACACTTATCAATACTTTATATTATTAATTTATTTATGTATATTACTTAAACGCCCCCTAATAAGTTTTTTAATTAGGACATACACTGGATATAACATATTGAGAGGTCAACCAAGTACAAAGTCCCAAAAACCGATATATTACACCTACAAGTTTTGTAATTTTCATTATTAATTTCCTCCTATCTTGTGAAATAAATATCATTATTAATTTTTCATTAATATTGAATTCTAGTGCAATAAACAAACGGGAGGATATGTGATGGATTGTGCCTTCATAGCCGATTGGAATTCTTTGAATGTTGAGATGAATTGTGGAAGCTTCAATGGAGGAAACGTGCAAGGATGGCTCTCATGGAGCTATGGATTCCTTGAAGGTGCATGATAGGTAGGGAGAGTGATTGGTTGGGCCATATCACTTGAGTTAGTGAAGAAGAAAATTAAAGTGTCTATCCTAGAGAGGCAGACAAGGGAGTGAGATGGCTAGCAATTTCACTCATTCATTAATCTTAGAAAATTATAGCCAAGCACCTCAATTTATAGGAGAGAGGACTGAACATTTTGGAGCCAAAATTTAAAATTCAAAATAAAAACTCTCCAATGAGAAGGTGCCATGTGGTGTCATGCTTTCCATGTTTAGCTCACACCTTCCATGCTAAATCCTCTCCTCTCCTAGGTTCCATGTGGACATCCATGTGCTCCATGCCAAGGTGATTTCATTCTCCAAAATACCCTAGACGTTTTAGGGTTACATTGGGCTCAAAGAAGCCCAATTGTTACCCTCAACTAGTCACATTTAACCCTAACTAGACCTACTATTGGCCAAAAGCCTATGCTACTTGGCCCAAATATTGGGTCCAATTATTTTATGCTGCTATGCCCAATACATGGCCCATGAAATCCTAAACAACTTATACAATTTATTTAAGCTAAAGCTTGACCCATAAATAATGTTGATTAGCAGAAACTCAGTCTTCTTGTGTTCTTCTGGCCAAAACTCTAGTTTATGTTTTGATGAGTTGGAGGCCTTCTTGGATATGTTTGTACATTCCTTAACCCTAGAGTTGTCCTCTTTGATTGGGGCTACAAAAATAAACAAAAGCCCAGTTAGACCCATATTTGCAATTAAATCAATAAACAACCTCTAGGTCTTCATCCTCCTTATTATGTGGTTGTGTGTGGCTGGAGGCTCTGCCATCAACATGAGTGTGACTACTATGTAATGCAATGGATGACAACCATTGTAAGAGCCGGAATTGACAGAGGTTGGGAGTAGATAATCATGTTTAACTAATTGTTTATATAAAACTATGTGTAGTTCATGGACTCATTTGAACTAATTCAGTAATGCAGTATTTTATAGATGTTCAACCACTGGATTCGTAATCAATGAACTATATGAAGACGCTTGGACCACATATTTCATTAGATTCTATAATACTCTAATATAGATGATGATCAAAATAGTTAAATAGTATGTTATTAGTTTTAGTTTTGGTTTTTATGTTTTTAGTGTATAGAAATTTTGACTTTAAACATTAACTTATAATTTCATTTGCTTCAATATATTGTTTAATAAGTATTTATAAGTTTTTTTCATTGTTATTGAATTTGCATAAGGTTTTTAAACAATACAGATTAACTTAGAGGAGAAAATGTAATAAACAAACTAAACCTAAAAAAAAACCCCACACAAGCGACAATTCACAATCGTAGTTTATAGGACATTATAGGTGATAGTTTAGACAACAACGTCACTTATGCTTTCCTTCTGTGTGTTATTTACATGGCCCATATAAGGTGACGATTGGTCAAGTAACCATCACCTATAAGGTATAAATAAGCAACGATTCAATTAATAATCATCGTTTATAAAAAAAAATAGTCGAAAGCTTGAAATATCATTTATATTTTAGACGATGTCTCAATAGACTACGATTTTTGAAATTTTCGTTCAAACGACTTAAAAATAATAGTAGTCTAAACATCTTTTCCAAGCATGATCAAAACAAAATTCAAGAATCAAAATTATATTAAATATTTATAAATTATTAAGTTATATATTTTAGATTTTATAAATAATTAATAAATCTTGGGTATGTTTTTATAAGTTACATGGTCAGTGGACTCTCTTTTATAATAAACTTGTAGCTTTTTACATGTCTAGGTATGAGATTTTGAAAAGACACACATCATAGTTATTACATTTATTGTACGCATTTCGTTTTTCAATTTTATTCTTTATAATATTAAAATATAATAAATTTAATAATTATTTATTTTAAATTGAAATTTTAAATTTTAAATTTTAAAACATTTAGAGAAATTTAAATTAAAAAAAATAAAAAATAAAAAATCCAATTTCTTACAATTTTATACCCTAAATAACTACCTTTTGTTAATTAAAATAATTCTTCCAATAAAAACAAACCACCTACACAATGAAAAAAATTACATACAACAAATTTTTTTAAACAATATTTTATAATTACTTCTAATAAAATTATTTTTTATAATTAATAATATATTTTTATTTCAATAGTTTATTATAATAAGTATTTTTTTATGAAAAGAAAAAAAGTGTAATAATTATTTAATAAGAAATTTTTATCAAAAGAAAAAGTGTACGTACTTAGGTTATTGATCTTTTAATAAAAATTTATATTTATTTAAAATAAAATAATTATATTTGAATAATTATTTTATTTTAAAATAATTGAATAATTTTATTTTTATTTTAAAATAATTGAATAATTATTTTTATTTTAAAATAATTGAATAATTATTTTTATTTTAAAATAATTG